>NW_027185241.1:2505000-2506311 GCF_022577435.1 Embiotoca jacksoni | reverse complement strand
TTTTTTGAAGAAAGCGACTCGTTCTCCCGGCGCCGCAGCTGTCTCCCGTCGACCCGCGTCGTGCGGCACCTCGTGTTTTCCGTCGGAGGTTTGCAACGGTGCAAACCTTCTGCAGACGTGATTGGTAGTCGGGCTCCCCGGCTCGGTGTTCTGGCACAGAAGTTTTATACTGTTCACGGTGGTCTTTGCATCAATGTGACCACGAGAGAGAGAGACAGAGAGAGAGAGAGAGAGAGACAGAAAGAAAAAAGGAGCTTTGGTTTTACCTTCCGTTGCCGTTGGTCTGTCCGTTTTCCCGTCTTGTTATTGGGCAGGTTGACCTCTGGCTTTGGCTGATAGTCAGCAGATGCTGGAGGAAACGGAGTCAAACAGTCACTGTTCTACCGTGCACCGTATCCAACGTCCCACCTTGTGAGCATTAAACCTTAAGTGACGTTAAGCTGACTTTTTAAAAGGGTTTTAAAGGGATGCCAAATTTTCTCGGGGCATCCTGCCTGCGTGGTCCAGATCCCCATTCCCCCCCTCTCCCCCCCCCCCCTCCCCCCTCCGTCGCCGAGCTCTTCTAAAGGCTGCGGTTGAGACAGGTATCTCCACACCCTCGACTAAAATGGGAGGCACGCCTGCCAGCACTCCAACCACATCAGTGGCTGACTAATGTCTTCCTGCATTAGTGAACTGTCAGACAAACGGCGGCGTTCCTCCGAGACCGCGTTGGTTCTCTCCTCATCTCGCTCGTCCGTCGTACGTGACGCGGGAAGTTCAGAGCTTCTAGGAAAGGAGAGTCGATGTCGACGGTGAATGTAGCCGGCTGAGGCGCCAGACTGCGCTACCAGGGGGAGAGACTTTAGTTAAAAAAAAATGTGTTTTAAAAAAGCGTCAGAAGCCGGCGCGCGACGCGTCCTGGTACACGTGGGCGCCGCCGGCACGGCTCCGCAGGCGGAACAGCTCGGTTTTCGCTCGCCAACGCGGATCGTTTCGCTTCGGCGGACCGCGTTTACCGTCGGCACCGAGCGGACGGCCGCACAAAAAGAGGCGAAATCGTCCTTTAAGGACAGAAGTGTTGTAAAGTAGCGAGTGGATACGGCCGAGAGCTGCGCAACAGCGCGTTTTATCAAAAACTGCTGCAGGCTGTTGTCACGATCCCTCTCTTCCTCTCCAGTCCTGGGAACTGGACAACAAGTAAGCCCACGTGGGTCTTATTCTGCGGAGAACAATAACTCCAACAGCAGCTGTGCAGGATATGAGGCAGAGATTTAATCAAATAACCCTTTCATACAAAAGGCTTCTCCCTGAATCTGACTCAGAAGGGGA
>NW_027185241.1:2320000-2502500 GCF_022577435.1 Embiotoca jacksoni | reverse complement strand
AAACCCTGAGCCAAAATAGCGTGCCTTTTGCGTAACAAGGGCGTGGTCGCTGGATGCAATTATTGTTTACAACCAACAAGGGATATTTTCCACTACGTCTGAGCCAAAAACATTTATTTTCAACATTTTCAGCTTTGTGAATTACAAAACTTTGTGTGATCTGCTAGATCATGTTGAACCACAAATTACACTTGTGTGAGAGACCACAAGGGGGTGCCAAAGCTTAAGGGCTGATAACGGACTATTTGCATAGATAAGGCGGTGCCACAGTTAATCGTGTTGCAGGTCTCCAGAATAAACTAATAATCCAATGAATTTCCAGTTTGATAGGAAATCTGTTTTCTGGTTATCTGCTCTGCTTCTCCGCGGCCACACACACAAACACAGGAAGCGTCAATATTGCTCATGCAGGTTATTTGGCAAAACACAGTCAGTGCGGCTATCTGCTCACCATTTTGGATTTAATATTCAAGAACAACGACATCTTGCTGACCTTGAACGGTAAATAAATCCTGGATGGTGTTTTTAGGACGGGCCTGATATCAGATGAAGTCGGTGTGAGTTGAGGAGTCGAGCGGACACAATACAAGCAGATTGTTTTCCAAAGATAGGAGAGCGTATACGTGTAAATAGTGCTGGAGGATGATGTGTGATTTTTGACTTTAACTTAAAAAGGTAGTAACGACTGTCATGCTTGTGCTTGATGCTCATCTGACTAACCAGATCCGTCCAACGTGACACACGACACCCTCCATATTATCGACTTGTTGAGTTGACGGTCAGGGCTTACCTGTTTCTGCAGGCGCAGGTTCTCCTCCTGCTCGGCTTCGGCTCTCTGCTGTGCCTCCTTCTCCTCCTGCAGCCGCTGTGCTTCGTCCCTCTTCCGCTGCTCCTCGGCCATCGCTCGGGCCTCCTCCTCCCTGAGTCGTCTCTCCTCCGCCTCCCTCGCTATTCGCTCGTCTCTCAGGACCCTGAAGCGTTCGGGCAGAAGAGTAGGATTACATTTTTTTTTTTTTTTTTCCCCCCACAAAATCCTGTGCTAAAGACTTTGAATGCTGTAAACAATTTAAAATGTAAATTGTTCTATTGACAGGACGTTTCCTCTTTAGTTTATACTTGACATTGAAATGAAAGCAACACAAAACCACACTATTTATGGAAATGGAAATAATTGGAATTGCGAGTGCCAACGAGAGAGCACATCAGTTCCTAAGATGGAACTAGAGACATGCTGTGGTCAGAATTGGCGAAATCGCCTCTCAAATTTCTGATCCTCACAGCAAAGCTCAGTGAAGACTCATTCAGACGTTCATGAACTGAGAATCCATGGAGCCTTCCTTATTAGTATTTTTTTTTTTTTTTTATTGTTTCCATGGAAAATAGCTAAATGTCCTCGGTGAGGTTTGTTTTGCAGCATTAAACAGCCACAGCATGATAATCTATACCAGACATTTCACAATGACGTGAAATAATGTTACTTAGGAGAGAACTGCCTTCCGCATAAGTTCAAATCTCCCATTTGTCTTGAGAGAAACATTGTAAATGTGCTTGACATAGCTGACAGTGAAAGGAAAGAATACTGTGTCGTTAAAGAAATATACTGTTGGAACACAGCTTGGGAATTACTGTCATTCACCGACGTGTTTAAAATTCCGTTCTTCTGTTTCACAGTGAAAGAACTCGATAAGTCTTTGCGGTCAGTTCTGTGAGGTCATCTCTCATTTTAAAAGACCAACTGACCTCTCCTTCTCCTCCTGTTCGCGCCGTTCCTGCTCCTCCCTCTCCCTCTGCTCTCGGGCCTGCCGGCGTTTCTCTGCCAGGATGCGGCCCGCCTCCTCGGCGTCGTTGGTGCCCGCCATGGGCTTCGCTGACGGGGAGGCCGCGGGTGACACGGCACGGGCGGAAGGAGCCGAGTGGCCGACTGGCTCGGGAGAGAAAGAAGCGGCTCTGGTCGTGGCTGCTGCCGCGGCGGCCGAGGATACCGCGACGGCAGGAGCCGCGGGGGAACCTGAAACGGGAAAATGATTGTAGAAAGACGACGAACGCAGCCGCATCGAATGTTGACTCATCTGTTTAGGCTCTTTAACAAGGAATGACGTTTAAAGCTGTGATTTCTCCAAGGGGTGTGGGGGGGGGGGTGCGTATTAATTATTATTAATAGCGCATCCAACCGCAAACTTCTCCCTCCGCTTCCACATCAAACACTCCGTTCCCAGCACAAAGGGAAAATGTAAACAGCCCTAGCTGCAGCTTGAGAACTCGGTAATTACATAATTAACGCTGATTAGTGCAGCCTCTTAGCGCTGTGTGTGCGTGTGGCGACACGGAGCTGTGTGTGGCTCGCTCCGTACGCTCGCTTTGTTTTCATGGCCAATTACGCCTGATGGTAATCTGTGTCTACTGCGTCTTGAAAGAAATACAGATTTTTTTCCAGAGGCTCAGTCACTTTTTCCATTAGTTCCATTATCCTGGAGAGTCAGAAAGAAGAGACTGTTTGGGAACATCAGAGAATTATTAAAAAAAAAAAAAAAAATACAGCCGCAGAGGAAAGCTGCCCAAAATCCAGATGTACTGTATCTTATCGTAGTTTATGTGGAGCAGTTGGTTCGACTTGAATTAAAAATTGTTGCAAAATGCGACTCGATAATTATCATGCAGAACAGTGCTGCAGAACTCAAGCTCGACTAGCTTTTTCCAGAGCTTTCAACTGCATCTTCATCAGCAGATGAAGTTTGCTCAGTTGTCATCATGTGACCTAATCATTGAATTCAATAAAGAAAGACACATGCTGTTGAAAGCTTTAGGGAAAAGAACAGCTAAATTGAACTTGAGCGGCATTTGTTTTGTCAAACTGCTTTTCCCCAAGGACAAAAATGAACCTTTAGCCTCATTTTCTTTAAAATATCCAATTATATGCAGCCTGTTATGATTGTTATAAGACAAATTTGTCTCACTAGAAAAAAACAAAACTTAAACGTATGATTTGATTCCAGTCTGGTCCCGAAAGACGATTCTCATCACTCCTTTCTGTACTCACTCTTTCTCTCCTCTGGGGTGGCGGACCGACGAGGCTCCTTCACTCTCTCCAGGGGGGCGGGGGAGGAGGTTCGGTGGTCTAACCTGGCGGGGGTCCTTGCTCTTTTGGGCCGGCCCTTCGGGGTCGCCGGGCTCCCGCGTGTTGACGGAGGCCTGGGGGAGGCAGCAGGGCTGGGAGAGGCAGTTCTGCCCTTGGGTGTGGCTGGCGATGCCGGCCGTTGTCTTGATAAAGGACTTGGACTGGAAGAAAGGAAAAACAAAAGGGTGGAAATGATTGATGTCAACAAGGATCCTCTAACGTTTTCAAACCAAGGTGACCGCATTATTCATTTAGATCTCGGCTAAAATGGCTGTTTGAAACGGAACGTGTCCCGAAGAAAGCCGACTTCAGCAAACGCGTTCGCAGCAGACAAAGCACTCAAACGTTGCATCATCCCTTAAAATGCATTATCAGTCAGCAGCATCTCAGCAACGCAATGCAATGCAACACTTGGGAGGGGAAACATCCATTATGCTGAAGAGGGTTTTTTTTTTTTTTTTTTTCCTTTAGGCCTCAGCCACCAACAGCTCCGCCAGGCTCTTTGTTGGCTTTTTGTCGAGTCAGAGAAACGGTTCTTTTTGTTTTTTTTCCTCCTCCATTAGATCCCTTCTGTCCTGGATGTCATTTATTTGGTGGCCGGGGGATTTGAGAATAACTTCCTCGGCATTCGCTTAAATGCGTAGGCTCAAGCGGCGCATGAAAAATGAAGTTGGTGCAGCACAGACATAAACATGCGCTGCATGAACCCGGCGAAACCAGTTGTTCACCAGAAACAAGCTGCAGGTCGGGCTGATCCGAGGTTAACGTGGTTTACAGCAAGGTTTTAGTGATGATGTCTTTGCAAGTGTCGAAAATAGCAGATTTCGTTAGATTTTAGGTTCTTGTGGTATGTGATGTTATTTAAAAAAAAAAAAAAAAGGAGATTCTAGCTTTAGTTGGTTAATGTTCAATCCGGGCTTACATGATTATTTTCATTATTTGTTGGGTTCAAACAACAGAAGTTTATATATACATATATATAATGTTAAATTATGAATAAAATAGAAATACCTGATAAATATTGAACTGAATTTAAATAAAAAAAACAATTTGACTTAAAAGAAATACTGCCAAATATAATGTTTTACCTTGGGTCAGGTCTGTGTCTCAAACTGGGTAGAGACTGTCTCTTCTTCATCACCTTCTCTTTAGTGATGGCACTTTTTTCCTTCTCGTTCTCACGCTCTTTGTCTCTCTTTTCTTTCTTGTTTTTATCCATCTGTATGACAAAAGGGAGGAAAAAGATCAACATATCAAACGGAAATAACATCTACTGTTAGTGTAATGTTAGAAAACTGTAGCTCGTTAAACGTGAAGTAGGCAAAGAACGGAAAACGGATACATCTGATCTGGGATCACGATTCGTTCTCTTGGCCGTGGAACAATCCAACAATCTCACCATCGAACGCTCACGTACGGCGAGGTGAACGGTAAATCTGCTTGTTTTAAACTGAATCAGCCGTTTTAGATTTCATGGCTCTTATGAGGAGCGGTTTATCGTGAGGCTCCTGATGGTGTCAGGTTCCGCTTCCAGGCTCGTCGTAACTCTCTGAAGACGGTGACTACACCTGGCTGCGACTGCTGAATACGTTGGGACGCCTTAAAAGTGAACGGTCAGCCAGATTTACCGGCGTGGAGCTGCGTCTGTGCTGGCGCTGGGTGATGTCCGGCGTGCTGGACGTCACCCTCCAGCGGTCGGAGCAGCGGCGGTGAGGCTGGTGGGCGCACAGGGTGAGGGGACTGGCCGAGGCCGAGCGAGGGCAGAGAGGGGAGTCTGAAGACGAGAGCGACAGGTTATTTAAGCTCGCCGACGTTCACGTGTCGATTTGAAACGACCGACACGAAACATGAACTCACGGCCGTCTTTGCCGTTGGTGAGGACGCTGGCAGCACTGCGGCTCCGTGCGAGGAAGGACAGCGTCGGTGTCATCAGCCGGTCGACTATGCTGCTCTCCCACGGACTCAGTGCGACGCTACGAGCTGCGGAAAGGGAAAACCGTCAATCGCCGTTTCGGGTTCAGGTAGCTTCAAAGACGCGTGTTAAATTGATGTCCTGAACCAGAGCGCTGTTGTATGTTAAAAAAAAATTGAAGTATTACAGCAAATTAAGACTGTTTTTCAAGCTCTCTGTCTACCCAACACAACACAAAATATAAAGTTTGACATACGTGACAAGAGGGAAATGAAAAAGAGACAGCTTTTTAAGTTATGTCTCACGTATCTATACATCATGAGGACCCCATAAAATGAACAAAATCCCAATATGACACTTTAGTGCAGCCCATAGAGATTATGAGAGGAGGGTAGGAGAAGATTGAGCCAAGTATGTGTCCTCTATAACCTTTAACTGTATGGGTACCATCCAAGAGAGAGAGAAAATTATTTGAAATTCTTGTCTAGACAGCGAGTTAGTTATTTATAACCACAGCCTTCAGCATACGACCAGAGAAGAAGTAGTCGACTTGGGAGTCGTCAGTATTTATTTTGAGGAGAAATGTTCTTTGTTGGCTGCGAGGTGGCGGATGGGAAACATGTTGTGCTGAAATTTTTTCAGTGTGTGTGACTGTGTTGGGTTAGAGAGGAGAGACACCGGGGATAGTTACAAATCTATTTTTTTTCCCAACAGCGCAGCGGAACAGTACCTGCTCCCGGGGAGCTTTCGGAATACATTATCTCCGAACAAAAATGCTGACTCACTCACTGACTTAAGTTTTTTTTCAAACTCTGAAGTTTCTTCTCCTTTGCAGGAGTACACATGACCTGGTTAACTACAGACCCATAAAAAAAAAAAAAAAGCCGAGATCATTTTAAGCATGACGGCGGAAGGTTGTTGATTCGAAGACGCAAAGCTGATTCAAGAAAACATTTGTCATTTAGAAATCACACCATCTCCAAAGCATCAATCATTAAAACATTGAAGACAACAACAAAAGACATCCCTTATCCGGAGGGTTGTGATGAAAATGAACACAAAAAGGACCCTTTTCACTGTGCAAACACATCAGGAATGAAATGACCATTACCACACAATGAACCAAACAAAGGACAGTAAAAAGCTCCCATAATAAAATAGAAGCATGCAGAGCATGTCAAACAAAACCCAAAGTCTGGAGAGTTGAAAACAACAAAAACAACAACAACAAATAGAGGTTTTGGAAAATGAAAATGGGTCAGCTGTCAACCATCAAGCACAGGAGAGGGGCTGAAATCAGAAAGGGGAGGAAGCAACTGAAAAAAAAAAATAGAGGACAATGATGGACGGTTCGGAGGTGTTGGCGGTGGCAGAGTGATGGACACATTTAGGACAGGAGCGGTGGCGTTCCACGTGTTGCCTTACTTCTGCTGGGGGAGTTCCAGAGCGTGGCGGAGGACTTGGAGAGTCGCTTGTTTATAACAGAGTCCACGTGTTTGGGCAGGTTGACCGTTGAAACAGAGCATCTGCCTAGGAAGCCAAGAGAGCGCCACACAGATGTTCACACAGGTCACATGACTGAGAGGAAGAGGGCGGGGAACTTCTGCGGCGTCGTGTGTTGTGTTTAGATATACACCCACTCACTGTGAAGGCAACTGCAAAGTGAGCAACCCCCCCCCGCCCCCCCCCCATCAAAGCCGGTTCCTGTGTGCTGACTGTATACAAAATACCATCCACTGATTTATAGTGCTAACATGCATCTGTTCAGCTCAGCTGGCTTTTAGGTGTGCAGGCAGGCATCCGTGACACAGATCAGAGTGTTTTAAAAACCCTTCTTAAAGAGTCATTTCATCCCAAATTACAAAAACACCTACTTTCCTTGAAACCTTTTGTGGTATTTAGCTCTGCAAATAGTTTTGGTTTTTAGTGTCCGGATTTTGGCACACATTAAAAATAATAATCTTTATTTACAAAGTGCTTCACAAGACAAAGAAAAAAGAAAGTTCTCCTTTTAGCTTAATATAAATGAGGTGGAAGAAATACAGTTGTTTTTTTTTGTTCAGTGCTTAAAAGATTGAAAATGACTTTATGATTGTTTATCGGCAGCATCCCCCCCCCCAAAAAAAAGAAACTGTGTCCCCGTTAATCCACACTGCTCCCTCTTAACTGTTTCCATCGGCACCATTTCTTTGGTAGAGAAGTAGTTCCAGTGAAAACTGCTGCCAGTGATGTTTGTGCATTATCCAGAGAGACCTTCCAGGGAAAACAAGTTGGTGATTGGTTCAATTTTGTAATGTTATGAGAACACCAAACCGAATTCAATTCAAATTCAATGAGGTAAATGAGACAGTAAGTTTTGCTTTTTGTAACTTGGGTGAAATTTATTAAATAATACCAATTTTACACCAACTTTTCAAGCCATCAACACAAGCCCAAGTCCAGTGAAAAAGGAACCATAGCAACAAAACAAGTGCCTGATGGGAATACATAAACTCATTTCAAGGCTGATGACGTAAATTGGCAAAAACTTGAATCCTCGAGACCGTCCATGGGTAATACTTTAATCTGTCCATAGTCTACAACCCTTTAATACACTCCAATCACATCTTTCCCCAAATGGGATGATTCAGAGGACACTGCAGTAATGGAAGTACCGTATTACAGCAGGCTGTGCGTGAAAGTCTCCGCTTAAATGCCCAAAGCCAGTAGATGACGCATTCTACTCTTTAGATAGGGGCCAAGATGGTTCCTTTGGAGCATATCCTAAATAACATCCTGAGCTCTCAACCTTTCCGCTGCAGCCCGCGTACACTTGTTTACTTTCATCGCCTGACAGACAGCAAGCTGGCAAGCGAGGACGGAAAGAAGGAGGGAGAGATTGATTTGAGTTTCGGTAACTCCCCAGGCGTTCGGCAGCGGTGACACAAGACGGAAGTCAGTACACGTCATATTTAGAGCTTCGGCTCGGAAAGACACAGGACGGAATCGTCCATCGAACTGCACCGTTAAAACATAATTTCCACGTTATTACCGAGCCTCTCCGGCCGTTTCAGACGGATCCGATAGCCTGTTGGGAGTGTCAGGGCATTTATTAAATCAGATTTAGCATTAATAGACAACAAATGTAATTGTGTTGCTCGTCTATAGAACCCTGCTCGCTTCAACTGCTGCCATAAAAGCGGCAGAATACATTTTCACTTTGTGTAATCAGTACAGTCCGGTCGTGATCATGAGGCTAACAACCCTGAAGTAATGTCTTAGAGCCAAACAGCCTGCACAGCCAGAGCTGCAGTGGGTCGCCGAGGAAACTGTGTGTTAAGGTGGAGGAGTGTGACTGATGCAGTAAAGGCACAACAGATTAAAACGTAACAACAACAACAACAACAACAGCAGAATTCCTGATTATGCACCTGCCAACATCATATGCCAACTCCAACACTCAGCACCACATGTGTTTTGAAGGTGAAATTAAGAAGAGAGCGATACAATTTAAGTTTGGTTTTCAATCCTTCAGAACAGCTTCCGGCTGCAATGCTTCAGATCAGAGTTTAGTTGTTTCATCGTGACTCAGATTTGATGGTTTCAGCTTCACAAATATGCGTTTGATGTGAGAATTTCTGCTTTTCACAGTTTTATGAGATCGTAAACTATGTTTTGGCTCTTGAAGTCACCTGATGCTTTGGAAACTGTCATAGATGTTATCGAGTGTTTGACATTTTATTGAAAAACTGACTGCCTGCAGCAGAACAAAGAGAAAGTGGTGGTGTTTGGTCAACTTTTTATGTGCATTTAAAAAACAATTCTAAATGCAAGTGTATTTAGTGAAGTAGTCGGACAGCGATTCCCAACCTGTGGTACGTGTACCACTGGTGGGACGAAAGTTTCCTCTTCACAGCCTTGCTGAAAGGCTCAAAAGCTGCAAATGTGTTGTTGTTATTTAGCATTTCAGAGACTATTACATAGTTAGGTTAGTTGGGAAATTTGGTTTGGCACATTGTAGAACACGGTCTGAAAAGTTTGAGACCCTCTGTCATCATCTCATCCGCTTTAGAGGTGAACACCACTGAAACTCATGAGTCAGCAATAATCAGTAAAAACCTCGATAGATTCTGTTGCCAATAGAAGTGACAACACATTGCACTCATGCTGTCCTGTATTCCAGCCAGGCAAGCTGCATCAGCTGCCCCCCCCCCCACCCCTCAATCAGGTCGTCATTCGTGATACCAAATGAGTGAAAATACAATTCCTCTCATCAGACACGATTTCATAAGGATTTGTATCCAAGTGGAATCAGTGCACTCACTTCCTTTCTGGCTCGAGTTCTGGCTCAGCGCACCGGCCCATGACCATCTCTGCTGACGGATTTCCGCCCAGGTCTTCTTGGTGGACCTGTGGATGGCTGCCTCGTAGCGTTCCTGGAAAAGATACGAGAACCCGTCTTTTAAAATGTCTAATGTATTAATGTCAATGTGCGGGAGTGTGACATAGTGTGCTCTTCAACAACAACAACAACAACAACAACAACAAAAAGCCTAGATTCAAGCACTCTGATTGGCTGAGTAAAACCCCAAATCCCTTCATCTGCAACTGACCCAGTTCAGGTGCCATTAACATGGAGGGAACTGACATTTCACCTCTGGGTTTTAATGCAGCGTAAGAGAAAAGAAGTCTGTTTAAGAGTCAACATTTCCACCGCTACTAAACGATAGTAAAAAGCATCACATATTAAATGTATTACTTCGAACATAGATTTGCATTGTCATCCAAACATACTTTGTTCTTCTCCAGTTTCTGTTTCTGTCTCTCATCCAAAGTCGCTCGCCGTTTTTCTGCCTTGATCCGCTGCTCCTCGAGCTTCCTGCGCCGCTCCTCCAGCTGCTGCTCCCTCAGCTGTCGAGCCTTCTCCTCCTTCTCCAGCCACTGCGTCTTTTTGGCAGCTAAGATCAGACAGAGGACATTTAGTCAGGAGAGCACGATCTCTCCAAAAGAGTCCTGTCTCTCTTTCCTGTCCTATACTGTAGGTCGACTTGTCCTCTGATATGACCTTGTGTGACATCATATGTTTCTGAAAGACACTATTTCACACTAAATAATTTGTTGTGTTGGGAGGTTTTCAAAAAAAAAAAAAAGAAATAGTATTGAAGTAAAGGTTGCAGCTTGAAGAAAAAAAAAATCCCAAAAGTCAAGCCACTCTGATGTTTACTTCAGATCTGAAGTGTTTTTTTTGAAAAAAAAATTTAGAAAAAATTGCCCTTCACCTCGATCCCCTTGCGAGTTTGGAAAAATAAAATAAATTACTTGACTTTTCCACAGAATACTGCATAATGCCCAGTTAGACAGACACAGTAGCTCTGTAGTGACATTTTTATGTCACACTAATCGCATCAAGGCTGCACATGAGCTCCAGTAAACCACGCACTTTGATATGGAAATCGTCTTCTTTGTCCCTGAGCCCTTCAAAGAGGGCGTAAAGCAGCCTTTTGCAGCTGCCTCTCTGTGTACACAACGCACCATATTTCTTTAAACTACAAAGTAAAACCTCCATGAAGAATCAGCCTCTGCAAAGGAGGCAAAGCTTAGTTCTCTAAAGCACTTGATGCAACAAAAAAAAAATCAACTGGTTGTGGATTTCAGATTACAGTGATGGATAATTGCAGAGATGCTGGAAGCTAGAGGGCTAAGATTTATTGAGAGTTTGGCTTTTATCTGAGAAAGCTGAGTTATATGAAGGCGCTGCTTGCCAGCACCTTGCAGCAAAGAAAGTAACTGCTGCAGTGCGTATCTCAGCTCATCGCCGCCTCATGGTCTGGATTTGAGAGACGCCTCAGCTTTACCTTACAGTGATACAAAGCTTTGGGGGATGGTAGCCAGAGTGCGGTGGAAACGGCTTCATAATTTGGCTCCGCATCCATACTGTAGTGTTTCCTCCCTCCTCTTAAGGGAAATCTTTAGGTCATGTTTTTACTGTAACAAAACTGTTCCCACTCTTTCCTAGCAAATCAAGTCTTTGACAGTGTGTGACATTTGCTGATTGAATCTTTTGAATTTGTTTGTCATTCGGGAGGAAATGAGCTGGATTTTGGCCGGGCTCTTCGCGGTTACACTTTACAACGAGTTTGTCTTTCAGCTCATGAGTTACACACTTTTCTCAGGCTGTCATTTATAATTAGTCGTTTATGCATCTATTTTCAGAGCCTTAAATGATAAACACGTGTCCAAATCTGAATATCTTAAGCGGACATTGCTTTAAAATGCCTTCCTCAACTCTCTCTCCTGACGGTGATCAGTGCTGACAAGTAGCATCCCGCCTCAGTACAGTAAGGTCATTAAATAGTCATTACCAAAAGCGCGGCTCTAACTCCGGTACATGAAGTATTTAGACCTTCCTGTTGAAGACAGACGAGGTGGGAGAGTTGCTTCTGTGCATCGATGTAACTCGGCCAGATAGATCTCTAATAAGAGAACCTTGAACATGTAGAAATGTTCCACTTGTACCTCTGCTGCTAGAAATCCTTCTGGTGATGCAGTATGACCAAAATCTCTTTTAAGCTGATATTGTAAACACAAGCTTTGGCAGGATCTCATCTTTTATCCTGGTCTGCCTGGGTATTAGATGGGACCGTACCATCTGGCACGCCCCAGTGATCGCCCAATTAGACTGATCCGCGGTGTGAAGTGTGTCAAACTCGTTTTGGATGAGACAACAAAGACTTACCGAAAGTAGGACTACGATAACAACTAATTAAAAAGAAACCTGTGTCATGTGAGGACAGGCTTCAGGATTGTGAAAAGCTTCTGCATTTTACCAAGACATTTCCAAGGATATAAAGTATTCTCATCCTGACAAGTTGGGAAAATATATAACACAGATCTGTATCTAAAAAAAGAAATCTTTTTTTTCCCCTTTTTAGGAAGCTATTTTTCAGTTTGTCAACATAAAGTTGTTTTGATATAACTTCACAGTCAATATAAATCTGGCTGCAAGCATCTCGAAAACCCTTCAATTTCTCCGGTAAGATGGCAATCACGGTGGTTTTGCAGCAAACGTGTAATCTTCAAATGCAAAATCCAAAGAGCTCTGTGGTGTCTGCACTTTTAAACATGTGGATGGACAAAGTTCAAACTGAGGGCACGCCACATCTTCTTATACGTGAACTGTCCACCGCTGACCCCGATTAAATACCACAACATTCACACATAAATGATGGTTATGTGTTCAATCTGTGGTAGTATGATTTTTATGAAAGACATATTAAATGATATCGTGAGAGGGAAAAGGCTACAACTGGTTGAATTTGTCATGGTAAAAAAAAAAAAGAAAAGAAAAAGACAACCATGTCTGAAAAAAAAAAAACAGCATGGGGATTAATTGAATGAAACAGCTCTAGGGCTGGGCAATATTCTAATTCTCATCATATAAATCTTGGCAATGTCAAAACTTAAGTTTAGCATTCAGCATGCTGCTTTGCTTTATCGGAAGACGAGGCGTGAGGGGAAGATAAAGCTGACGCGTGTTAGCTATTGTATCATCTTTTTCTCCCAATTTCCGTAATGACAAGTTTTTGGTGCATTGCCCAGCTCTAGCTAAAACTACTGAACTTCATTAAGCTGAGACATCCAAATGCAAACAGAATGATCAAAACACAGGTCTTCACCACCACCATCACCACATAAACATAGGTGAGTGGCTTACCTTGTGACTTGCTGAGCTCTTCTGCAGGAGGAAAGGTTGAGAGAGAAGACAGAGGCAACTGTCAATCATGCAAAGCAGTGCACGACCAGCGTGCAGCCGGCAGGTGATAATGTGACAGCCATGTGTTAAACAAAGAAAATTAAACGTAGAGACGTGACATCAACTGACACAAAAGGCGGAGCTGCGTCATTTGATCAAACAGCAGCAGTAAGTTGGGATACATTTTAAAAGGTGGTTTCTGTGCTTTCATGACTCGGAGCAAATTTCTTAGTCACAAGTAATATTAATCTCCATCAACGCATCCATTTTTTTGTCAGTTTTCCTGCAGTTTTTGTCAATGTGAGGGATATCTGTGGTTTGAAATCAGGTTGTATACATTTTAGTGCACAGGTGAGCAGCCAAACAATAAGCAAATGGTTTGAGAGTGCTCTGGGCCATTTCAGAATGCATGCAGAAAATGGATGCTCACTTGTACACTGGTAAAATGGTCGCTTGGCTTTTTGCTGATTTCAGTCAATTTCTTGCGGAAGTCAAAACTACCCTTTTCACCCTCTCCCAGTGTCCGTGCTCCATGTGCTTGCCATGCATCCAACCCGGTAGCAAAACAACGGCTAACGACAACCTCTTCCACCCCAACACCAGGGGGAGCTCTCGTCCTGTGTTTAAGGGCTTGTCCTCCCACCCCCTCCACCCCCCTTTCCCACTTACCAAGATATTTGGCCTTCTCTTCCCGGCGCTCTTTCGCAAGCTTCTGTCTGTCGTCTGCCTTCCTAACGTCTGGGGTGAGAATGAAGGCGGGTGAGAAGACGAGAAAGAGGAAAAAATATAGTTAAATGAGAGGTGTAAAGTTGGATCATGTCTAATCAATTAAATCACATTAGCTTTCAGACACACAGCGTTTATTAAAACTAAAAAAAAAAAAAATGACGGCTGGCTGGCTTTCATATTTTCTTGCAGGTCGAGGAAACGGTTAAGAAACATTTTGCTGCAAAACCAAAAAACACAGTAAGTAACTACAAATCGAAACATTTTTGGCATTGTATTTTACAGACTGAGATTAAAGGCAGACTTTCACATAAATAAACAATTATGAATAAATATCTCTTAAGAGGTCAAGTAAATCTGGCCAGCGTGCGTCGCATACTTTAACAGCAATCATTCCTTGAGGATGACTTGGGTTATGCAGAGAATACATAATTTAGTCAAGGCTATATATCCTCTATGGGATAAAAAAAAAAAAAAAAAAAGAGCATGGTTTGCGTCTTATATCCAGTATTTCTAAAACAGCAGTTGCATTTCCAGCCTCAACCTCGGTATGAAGCTGATGTGTACTATATTTTCTAGATTAAGTAACAAAAACAAAATTCGGCAGGCCAGCCAATCTCCTCACAATAAAAGCTGCAGCATGTGGCGGGTACACTAAATCTCTTATGCCATCTGGATGTGGGTGTATGTTTGCCTCGGATGTGTTATGACTAGAGGGGAACACACTCGCATGTACATGTATCTCTTCTCTGCGTGGCATCTCTGATGTACTGTGTGCTTACACTTAACATTCTTGCCAAATACCTCAGGAACCACAAGGTACGAGAAAACAGAGGAAGAGCAGTACACGTCACCTGAAGAGAAATGTCGTGCCATTTCGAGAAATTCAAACTGCATCCTTTCTTAATACTTAGTGCTACTTCCTGGACAAAATAATAATCATAATTAGTAAAAAGGCACACTTTGCCTTTGTCCTCCAAAGAATATCCCAATAAAAAAATATTCTACAAATGAAGATGAAACCTTTATTCAGTTCATCAGTCAATGGATAGAATTTATTAGCAATTAAAAGTACTTTTAAAAAAAAAAAAAAAAAAAAAAGTTTTACTTTAAGTAAAAATTCACTGTATTCACAAAATCTTTGGGCTTTGCACTGTTGGTTTAAGAAAACAAGACACGTATGACATCCCCAGCTTTGACTCTGGTAACTCTGGTGGGCATGTTTTGCTTTTCGAGAACACACTGACTGAACTAATGAAATTGTATTGAATTATTTTGTTCATTAACTAAAATAATAAACAGCAAAAGTTGTATAATGTTCATTGCAGCTCTATTTACAACGCAAAAATGATTACGACAAAATAATTCATTACTCCTCCTCGTTGCTGTAATCAATTATTTCATGAACCAGATTTGCAGCTGAAATTTTGGACCGCTATCCTGCAGTGTGTGTGTGTTTTTTTTTTTTTTTTTTTTTTTTTTTCAGAAATCATCTTTTATATGCTGCTATCTTTAAAATCAGCTACCATATGCAATCATATACAATATATACAGGACACCTTTGGCGTGTACTTCCACCAACAACTTGGTCCCCACCGGGAAACATTGAGACCGACAGCAGTCCTGATCTTTCCTGAGGCTTTACGCTACATCATCCCTCTCAAATCTTCACTGACCAGATGTTCAACTTCAACCACAAAGGAACTCATCCTTAGGCAACATCTAATAGGGCGAGGCGTGAATCGGAAACGCGACAACAATCTGCCGTGCAGCCTCCCCAAGACCAGCCCCTGACCCACTTTGATATTTATAGGACGATGGAAAGGCCGTGTGTGTGTGTGTGTGTGTGTGTGTGTGTGTGTGTGTGTGTGTGTGTGTGTGTGTGTGTGTGTGTGTGAATGCTGCTGTTTGCAACTCGACACCATATTTATCATAACATCACGTGCACAAAGCTTCTCAAAATGTCAGCTCTGTTTTTGTTTGCCTCTAAATTGGGTAACAAAAGGGGTTATCGGGTTCAGTGCACAGCGGGATGGAGGAGAATACAGTGGGCACACTAAAGAGACGTGAAAGAATTGCAGTGTGTTAAGAATTTGGCGTCTATTAAAATGTGGCTCAGTATTTGTAATCATAACAGTGGAGCTGCCTTCGACACCACCTTACGTAACACCTGTGTATCGTTCACAACGTTTTGATACAGGTACCAACACCTTGACTTAAGGTACCGGTTTCCGAACGATATTTTATTCCGTACCAATTTTATAAAAATCAATTTTAAGAAAAAGAAAATTGTGTTCCATTAAGTTAAAGGTCCAAATCTCTAGTTTCCATGCAGTTCAGAGGGGAAGAGTGTAACCCAAGTTATTAACTGCATTCTTTTTCTGTAGTTATAAATGCCTCATATGCATGCTATCCCTACACACTACACTCTACTTATGTTCCCGTAAATGCTTCACATACACGAGTAGACACGAGTTAGCTGGCTGCACACAGTGAAGCCTGAAGTTAATGAAAGTCAGACAGGTGTGAGGCCAGAAATGAGCTTGAAAAGAGCATTCTTACGTGAGATTTAGCTCGGTTGAAACCAACTTTATTTTATCCACATGGACGGACTGAATGAATGAGAAATGCTGTAGCTGACCGACACCGATGAGACTTTCTTCTGCCAAAACGTAGCAAAAGTTATGTGTTTAAAAAAAAAATCAACAAATTATTGTGGTTGTAGCCCAGTTATCAAAATTTGGTACTAAATGTCAAGACATTTTTCAGTACTAGATGGTATTGAAACAATTTGATCACTGCCATAAAAGTATCAACGTTTGGTACCCAGCTCTAATCCAATCATTCCTGTAAAGCATGGCAGACTTTGGCAAATAAGCCAAGAAACCAAGTCCAGCTTTAACTGATGCGGTGGTGTCATATGGAGGTAACCGACCAGACAGCACTCTTGAAGTTTCGGGAGCAGTTTGGGACTTGTGGAGGTTTATCCCTGTCACCTCACGCTCAGGGAATAAAGAGCATGACCACAATGAATGGATTAATGGATAAAGATTAAAGAGGAGAGAGAAAAGAGGCTTACTCTCCAAAAACCCTCAAACATGTTCCTTAGAGTTTGCGTGTGCTGTTTTCCAGTGACTGCAAGAAGCTGAACTGGTGGGATTGTGGAAACGGCTAATGGCGCTGCCGAGTCAAACTAAAGGCTTTTTTGCCATCACTCGCCTAAAATGTGATGATTCCTATTCAGGTTCCCTCCGCCTACCTCTCATTAGGGACCAGCGCATTAGCTATCCTCTTACCAACAAAGCTCATTTGTCTATATTTTATAGACAGATTTTCTTTACTAACTTAATTCTGCCTGAAGTCTTCTAATGCAAAGCTGCAATATTGTAAAGATAAACTGCAGCCACTCTATTGGACTTTGCTTCACGTCTGAAAGCATGCAGTCACTGTTCCTCCGATCCTGCCTCGAGAGAGCTGACCTAACTCCAGCAGAGTGCAGATATATAATTGCACCATTATTAGAGCACTGCCTCAAGTCAGACCAAATTCAGCTTCTATTATAAGTTTGAACTTTAAGCAACTGAACTCTTATCTCGGTAACGAGGACAATTCAAAAAGGTAAAACTTTGGTTTTTGTTTACCTCTTTTGGACTTCGGGACCGGGGATGCCGGTGAACCAGGTGGTCGAGGGATCCTCTCAGATTTCGTGGGGGTTGTCAGTCTTCGATCTGTATCTTTCTTCACTGGAGACCCCATGCTCAGGGTGTTGTCTGTCTTCAAGGGGCTGCTCTCCCCCTCCGGGTCGGGCCTCGTAGGGTTTGTTTTTAGAGCTGAGCAGGGAGCTGGTCGGAGACAACACATAGAAACAGCTAAGTAGATGAAGGGGTAAAAGGTACACAAGTAACAAGTACAGAACTCAACCGGTTTATCTTCATTCCATTCACTGCTCAGCCTATGAAGTAGTTCAGCACGAGTGACGTAAACGTCCTCAAGAGCGAGGTGGAGTCCACAGCTTTGAGAAGACCGAAGATAATGAAACAGAACGACACAAAGGAAACAATCCAAGTTTCCTCTCTTTCTGTCAGTTGTTGAGCAACATTATCTGTTGCAGAGATTACAGCATTTTCTCAGAAGCACAAGATAATAGTTCTCAAGTCTCCTCTTAATAAATCTACACCCAATACCATTTCTGCTCTGTGCGACTGAGTTATCGACGGACTGGCCTGAACAGGACATGGTCCTGGCACGGCAAAACACGTTTATTGCTTTTAGGCATCCTGATGATTCTACTGAGGTGAAATTAATTGCTTAGAAAAACAGCATCTGATGTATTTCAGCTCCTTTTTTTTTTTTTTTTTTTTAAATGAAAACTACTCACTAGCAGCCAGTTTGGGCTCACCGGTCATCTGTACTCTCTGAGATTTTTAAAAGTTGTTTTGATGAAAGAATAGCCGGGCCAGACAGCAGCTTCACTCACAGCACCATGACTCACATTTGGCAGGCGGCTGAACTTGAATCTCCTACTCAAACATTAGTTTGCCCAGGCTTAGACAGCCAAACAAAGACCCTGATGGGAGGGACACTTGGCTTTGTCCACTCAGCACTGTATCCCCGCACTCCCCGTGGAACCATGTTGGGCCACAGTTTCTTCTGCATAGTCTCTGATGGTAAACACTGGGGCAACATGCTGTAAATTATTCAGTCCTTGGCTTAAAACAACACAGACAGTAGGGGGCTGTCACACTGAGACGCTGAGTGCACTCAATTTACTATACAAATGCTGTGCTTTTCAACAGTTTGCATAGAAAAGCACCTATGAGCAGCAAGAACACCTTGATTATAGTTTTCTGTAAAGTGAGCTACTCTTTAATGCGCTTCTTAAGCCTTTTTTTTTTTTTTTTTTTTTCAAACAGCTGCTCCCGTGGGAGTAAACCTCTGATTATTATTAAACCTGAGGAGCATAAAGCTGGACAAAGGTCTGCGTGAATAGCTGTCAGACTAATAAACAGCCTCTCGCTACTGCAACTACAGATGCATAGTTGCATTCAGTGGGATATCAGGCCTCCATGGCAAGGATTGTCTGAAGTCAGCTTGGCACATGGAAAGGCTATGTCATCAGTCTGGGAAATGGTGTCTGCTGCTCATGACCCTGAGTTGGACAAAGCCTGATGGGCAGTAAGAGTCTATGAAAGAGTTCAGCTGCGAGACAAGACATTGTGTTTCCATTGTCAAAGCATGCCACTATTAAATAAGCATTCCTCGGGCAGTGATGTGCTGTGATAGAGAGGGGCCATTGTAGTGGTCTCTGCATGGCAACGGGACAGCAGCCAAAACACTGCAATGACAGTGAGAGGAGAAAGGAAGCAGGGAGGGGGATGGTAATGAGATAAACTCAAAAGTAGAAGATGAACACTGGAATCTGTTCAGTGCAGTTTTGTAACAGAATACAGCTGTGTGAAACTGACAACGGAAGAGGTATAAATAGTCTAGTACAGGGAGGAACATGGCACTTTGGGTTCCTAAATTAACTTTATTCTAACCTGATGAAACCTCGTTATTGTTCTTTTCTTGTCCTCCTCCCGTCTGTCTGTCATTTGTCTTTGTCAGGATTAGTAACAGAACTCTTCATGAGATTTGATATTCAGCCACATCTCTGCAACGTTTTGGCAAACAAATGGCGCTCGACAGAACCTCGGACGCAACACCTTTCTGACTTTACAGGTAGTGAATCATACAACACCCGCCTCGGAATTTATCCTCTAACACCATTTTCTCTGACCCCTGAGGGCAGATATGACAACTGGGGTACTTGAGGTGGTAGGAGCAAGTGCAGCTCTGACACATGTGTATTGTTTTGCCTCTTATCCTGCGAGCACTTTCCATTTTACACCTGGGACCTGGAGCCACAAAGAATTGACTATCTGGCAGGACTTCATGTGACAGACAATTACTGTGATGTATATTGTCAATGATGAAGAGAATGACGGGCGTAACATACTCTGGTATGTCAGCAGCACAGACAATGAATACCAATGAAACCTGAAGCTCTCTGGAGGGAAATAGGATGGGAGCCAAGGGAGAGGAATGCTGCTGCGTAGCGAGGGACTGAAACAAGGGCTGATTGATGCAGAGCGCTGACTGTGTGGGCTCCTGGATGACTGGGAGAGGAGAGTATATGACAGACCACAGACAGTTTGTGAATAAAAGTCAGAGAAAGTAAGAAAAGTCTGAACTATGGCCGTAGGGATGTCCCGATCAAGTTTTTTTGGTTTTTTTGCCCCTGATTCTGGACCATGTCATTTGTCACTGAGTATCTGCTGATGTCGAGTCCCAGTCAGATACTCGCTGAGATAAAAAACCGCCTCACAGGGCGAGAACATAATAGTAAAGTTTTTTTGTTTTGTTTTGTTTTTTAAATAAAAGTAAAAGTAATCTCTTGCCATTTGAAATTAGTGGTTTTGAATGCAGCTCTTCTGGTGCAACCTTGTAAAATGCTCAAATTGAGGCCGTTGGACGGCTTTTGTTTTCAACGTTTGGATTTTTCCACATTGCAGTTATTTTATCCACAGGGGATATGACAGAGTAGGTTGCTGCGTCCTGCCACAAATTGTAATTTTCGTTTATCACATTTGTGCGAAATGCTAGTGTAAAACACAGAATCGGGCTTAGTTAAGCTCAATATAGCAGATACTGATCAGTTCAAAAAACGCCTCGATCAGCCCCGGTACCGACCTTTGAGATCGGCTCTGGAGATTCCTAACTCCATGTAACAAATTATGTTTGATCTATTAATTATTCAGCATATCATGTTTTTAATTGACTAGTTTCATCACTTATAGTTTAAACTGTAACAAAATGAAATGCCAATAGTTCATCACAATAATTTGGGCATAATTCTTTTAAAATAATATGTAAATTAAAAAAAAAAACGAAAATCATACCTCAAGAATAGAGACGGTGCATTTTGGAGAGGAACACTGAATGAACCTCCACAGAACACCTTTAACTTAAAAATACCAAAGAAGTCTTCGAAGCTGTCAGATGCTTAATCATTCTAATTCGGGGGACTTTGGCCTGTCCTTGGCTGACATAGTGATGACATAATACAGCAAACAAAACTGGGACACACTCAGGCAGTGCTTTGAGGAGAATGCTGAAGTAATATTTGCACAGATGTACCGAATGCAATGACAAAATCTGTGTCACTAATCTACCTCGGCCATCTATGAACTTGTGTTCAGGCGGTTCTGAAACACGAAAATATGACTTGAGCAAAGCTAATTGAATTAACCAGTTGTTGCATAACAAAACGTTCTCGTGTGGTGTATTTGCGTGAGATCATTGCACAGCAAGAAATATAAGCCTAATTCTATTATGTTCATTCAACAAGAGTGGGCGTCTGCCACCGGCTTATATCACCTCAGTGACTCCCTCCTTGCCATATTTACATTTCAGTGTCTCGGCGGAACTGCACACAGGGGACGCCTACAGCCAAAAGCCATTAGACCACCCTCTTGTGACATCACTTACATTATTCATATTCATAGATCAATGCGCATCAACTTCCTCTGCTGGAGTCTCCATCAAGTCTGAACATGGAAAAACACTTTGGTGCAGCGTATTATAACAAGACCAGGGAGAAGAAATACACAGGAGGGCAAACATTTTTGGTCAGTATTTCACGAGCTTGATCAAAATCTCAAGCAGGTTGAAGGTTTTGGCCACCAGCCTCTTTAGCGGTGATGAAAAGCTCTGTTTCAGTCAGTTTCTTACCGCAAGCACTTCAGGTTCCACGTGATTATTTCCCATAAAAAAACATTTCTGCATGTGTTTTGTCTGTGCTCTTCACATAGATTTATGTGTGATGATAGCTGATGTGTTAAGACACCGTCAAATCAAAAGAAAACAAACATATGTAGTCCTCATTAAACAAATTTAGCTACCTGTTTCAATCATAAACTCATTACTTTACAGCTAAGGATGTTTTTCCAAACTTGACTTTTGACATGAGTGTTTCCTATTTAGAATATAAAATATAAAATATTGAATGAATTAAGTTTTAAGATCTTAAACCAAGTTTTTGAAGTTTAATATACGGGATATGTTAATTCAAAAGCCTCCCATTTACATTGAGGCTGTTTCCATTTGGCTATTATTTTAATCCAGACATCTGGCTGTGATCGGATCACAAGTGGCCAGCTTTAGGCCGAGTGTTTCCACCTTGAATTATCATGCGTCCTGGGTGATCGGATTTCACCTTCCCTGCTGTTTATGCAAACGAACACGTAGGCTATGGTCACGCAAATATGCAAATAAATCAGCAGAAGAACAGGAACCTGAACATCAGAACCCCAACGATTCGGGTCAGATGAATTCATTGTTCCAGCGCATCTCCGCTGCAGTGGCTAAAAGGGGGCGGGGCCTCTCACAGCTGTGGGTCTGATGCATGTCGGAAAGTACAGGAGACAAACTACAAAGACAAACGGATGCATGAGAAGAGGAGTTTAAGCTACAGGTAGGCTATTTAATGCGCCGTGTTTTACAAATACAGTATACAGCTATGACGTATTTCACGTTTGTAGATGTCTGACTACTGAAGTTTGTGAGTCTAATTCACAGCCTGAAATGTTCGGCTCGTTAGATGAATTCATTATGAATCAATTATTGATCTGCGGTGCGTCTCTCTCACAACTGTGGATGATGTGTGCCGGAAGCAACACGATATTACCGAAAAGATAAAAGATAAACCCAGGGGAGGCGTTGGTGAAACAAGCATCATGTGTCTTAATTCACTAATCAGCTGCTGCATAACGTCAGTTTGCAGTAAGTTTCTCCTGCTGGTCAGTCGGCTACAGTTCACCTGCACACCACACAGGACATTAAATGAAAAGAAAAGAAGAGCAGGCACAGATCGGATCAGGTGAAAGACTGAATGGCGAAAAAAAAAAAACATCCCAAACTAACGAACCTGCTGTAACGTTGACGGTAACGCAGCGGAGCACCGGGTCACATACCAACACAGGAAAATGGAGCTGCATTTATTTTTATTGATAATCAGCGGACGTCAGCTGATCGTCCTCAGGCAGCATTGCGTTACCACTGCTCAGCGAATGTGGCCAGAAGAGCGCCACGCCGCCTCCGTATGTGACCTAAACAGATCGGAGCTCGATGTACTTTTACTGGCCACTTGTGGTCCGATCACAGCCAGGTCGCATATGTCTGGATTGATGTAGCCAAATGGAAACGGGGTGTTTGTCTCTGACAAATCTGGTGGCAGAAAGTAAGTCAGTCCTTAGAGCATCTAAAAGCTGTGCTGTCCCGGCATGGTTCCTTTGTTTTGCTCCCTCCCTGCATATCAAATGCTTATTTGACAGCCGACGAGACCCTATGAAGTGGGTCAGGGAAGGTTCAGGAATCCGTGGCATGCTGTGCATGATCATTGGTTGAACATCACACTGTCACACCCTCAACCACAGCTCAGTTGGCCCCATCGGGGTCTTCTTGTGGGGCCTCTCCAGCTGCAGGTGTCAAACAAAGCCTGAGGCACTCGGCTAAACCCATCGACATGCAAAAGCCATACAATGGAATAAGATATCTGTAAAAGTCAGCAGAAATGGTAAAGGAACCCCTGCGGAGGTGGGTGTCCACACGCATGCACGAGCACAGTGTGGGAGGAGAGCAGCAGGTTGAGGATCAGCAGGTAATCAGCACAGACTCTGTGCCATTTCTCAGTCAGGAGCACGCCGGCTTGGACCAAATATACAGTATGTGCAGCTTCAAATGTTGATTTGAAAAATGAAAACCTCACAAATTCACACCAAAGGAATTCAGTACTTTAAAGTTTGGCTGATGACATTGTGGGTAAAAGGCCAAGTTAAAACTGGGACAACTGGTAATGCTGCCACACAAAATGTGATTTAGCAGAAATCCAATTTCACAGCATAATATTTTGTTAGAGCAGGTTTATAAATACCCACACAGTGCAGAGCCAATCTTTGTCGTGTAGTGCCCCAGTGGCACATAACACTGAGATAATCACCTCTAAAACTGCAGGGCACAAGAGCTCTCCCAGTTTAATTATTTCAGTAACAAATGAATGACTATTTTTTTTTTCGTCCAAACAATAAGTCTCCGATAATAAGAGTTGAGAAATGAAGCCGAGGCGAGAGAGGCAGACAATGTTCTTGGAACAGGATGTGCCGCATTTGCAATGGAAGCTCTTTTATCTCCACACATATATGCTGTAGGTTCTGACAGGAAAACATAGGCACAGACAATATACCACACCGCTGTTTTCTGCCTGTGCATCAACCTCACATGGGATCTGAGAGTCAGAGTAACAAAAGCATGTGTCCATGTGTAGCAGAGCAAAACACATGACTCACTGTAGGACAGAATCAGCAAACCATGACGGCACATTCTTAGGACGGTGTTTGCTCATTTGCAGCTCAGGGAGGGAAACGTTCTGCTGAGAAGAGCTGCAAAACAAAATGTGAGACTGTCCAACACAAAACCAGCAGACACTCGAGTCCAAGTGGACCCATTATATAGAAGTAATGGTGAGCTTTAAAATGATCTTGGTAATTTGACAGTAACCAGTAATAATGAACACAACATCCAGCTGCTGTTCATTCCACAACATCCAGACCTCTGACAATGTCTTACCAAGACACAAGGCAGAGTAAAAACATACGGCAGTGGAATATGGAATATTTATGAAGCAAAGTGCTTCACTCTTACCCACAACCCTATCCTGCTAAAGAGATAAGAAAAGGTGTGAATGCACTCTTAGACCACCAACAGCCAAAGGCTTTAAAATACAAGGACACGGGGTATTTTGTAAAGTCTAAATGCACAAAAACTACCTGGTAAAGAGAGTGGAACGGGAGCACATTCACATGTAAAATGCAAATGAGGCCAACAAGCGATGAGGAAACGGTATTGAGTGAGGAATCAAAAGACCAGAAAGGGAAAAGGGTTGCAACAAAAAAAACAAAAGAGAAATACGGGAAACACACAGAGAATAGATGCGCATATCATTTGGGATGGGCGGAGGGAGGGGGGGGGACTAATGAACTACCTCACTGCTTAGCCCCTAACCCATCGCCCCTTCAGCCTGTTGTGTCCCTGCAGTGCCGAATAGGGTGATGTAAGAGGGCAAGGGGGCCCAGACACACAGGAAGCGCAGTGTAAACAACAAGCACTGACTTCATGCCAGAGCAGGCCCGTGTGTGTGTGTGTGTGTGTGTGTGTGTGTGTGTGTGTGTGTGTGTGTGTGTGTGTGTGTGTGTGTGTGTGTGTGTGTGTGTGTGTGTGTGTGTGCGCGCGTGTGTGTGTGTGTGTGTGTGGATATTCAAGTTTTCAGTAGATATTACACTTTTAGTTGAAAATAGCTTAAAAAAAAAAAAAGTCATTAACCAGGGAAAGTTACTTTTAAATTGGCCTGCAGTTAATTACACTATTCTTTAATGATTTACTCTGTTGATGTTTTTAATTATTTGTACTGTGTACAAAAATGTGAAAACAAAAACAAATGTCTTCAAAACTTTCCACAGCCCCAGGTGAGATTTATTCTTAGGGTATTCAGCATTTCAAAGCCCAAAGATCTTTATTTAACAATGATTTATAAAAAAACAAAAAAAACAAAGCTGGAAATCCTCACATATGAGAATCTGGAAGAAAAGAATTAAGGGTATTTTTAAGTTGATAAACAAAGTAATTGGTTGAAAATGACTGACTTTGTGTCGTTCTGCATTAAACTGCAAACCTGGGTGATAACTTGACACCATGGCAAATTTTCTTGATTAATTAATCTCTTGGTCTCTAAAGAGTATGAAAATACTGAACAATGTCCATTGCACTTTCCCCTATCTTAAGATGACATCTTTAAACATCTTGTTCTGTTTGACCAAAACTCTCTAACCTAAATACTTTCAATTTACTATCGAACACGATCAGTAAGAGCAGAAAACAATCACAAATGAGAAGGCGGAAGTCGGAAATATTCTGTATTTTTTCCCCCCTGCAGAGTGACAAGTTACAGACTGAATGACTCCACGAAAAGAACAGGTCAAAGACACTGGATGCAGACTGGCTCATCGAGACTTCAGCTGATGTCCGCCTACTGAAGACAAAAGTGGTCCTGCATACCAACATACAAGGCTGAAGACACTTCAAGAGACGGCATTCCTTCGCTGCATGCCAATCGACCAGTGAATACTAATGTCTCTGTCAGTGACTGCACCAGCTTTCATCCCATCACCTGGCCCGGGCTGCAGACAATGCCAGGCATTTAGTTTCTGCTCTCCCCTGCGCCAGCGTATGTGCCAACGCCACCGCGCTGATGAAAGGCTTCGCTTATCTGAACGAGCAGCAGCTCCCGAGGGACCCCGCATCTGTTTCTGCCGCCGACATGCTCCGACGTAAACGGATAATAAGTAACCTAGACAGTCCGACCGGAGGAGGGAGAGAGTGCCGAGCGCCAGCGAAATGAAAGCGGTAGCCAATGACAGGAGGGGGACAAAATTTGGGCCGCACAAGCGAAACAAGTGTGCCGGTCGGTCGCTCCTGGCAACCTGCTTTACATCCCTTGTGGGGGGTTGGGAAGTGGTTTTGTGACTGTGTTTTTCCTTGTTCCCTGTCACAGTCCAGACCAGTTTTATTTAGAGTAGGACGGAGACCATTTGTAATCATGTTAAGTAGTCTGATCTTTTGGAATTTAGTCTGATGTGACCCCAATGTAACACTAATATGATTATACCACAAGCCTACTAAGTAGAAAAACAATTCTTTCCTGAGCCTTGGAAAGCAACATAGTCAAGGTTTATAACTGATGGTAATAATGGCTGGATACAGGTTTCAGTGAACAATAGAAGACTCATAGTGACACGTTCAGATTGTGATTAGAAATACACACAATGGGCTTCAATAGATTGTTGTTCGCCACAGTCCCGACGGCAGCTTCAATCCTGTACCTCGTCTGCCAATGTTTTTTTGTTTTTTTTTATGATATAGTTTGTTTCTTTTCGATATCCTATCTTTTCAATAATTGTGACTACTGCAGATTCTATCTTTCCGCAAGCGGTTCTTGTGCGTATTAAGAAATATAATCTTGCTAGCGCCACTGATTAGTCCGGTACGCAGTCACAGAGCTCGCATGACAGATCATTATTGCTACGGATTTCTTTTATCTCTATTCTCCTAATGGTCTATCTCTGCTGCAGCCTCATTTCCTTGTTTTTACATGAGTGAGAACTTACAACTATGATGAAAATGTCATTGAAAAAAAACAACTAGTGCAAGCAAAGTTAGGATTGGTCCTTCTCTGCTCTTGAACCATCTCTGGGAACAATCAAAATGTGATGGCAGTATAATTGGTGACATTTTCACGAGGAGAGCATTGTTGACATTTTGAAAGAGCCGCGGCTGCTTGTGCCCTCGTGGAGCTGTTTGTCATTCTGTTTCAATATGGTTCTTTTTGTAAACATTACCTAAAGCAAAAATCAGCCTAGGTTGCAATTTCATAACCATTCATCATGCAATTATATCCAGCAGTTATCATTAACTGGCTTTTTGTCCGCCCACATGAAAACCCAGAAGCTCTTTGCTGACAATAGGTTCCTCTTACAGGTTTCATAATCACAGGTAACTAAGAGAAGGCAAATGTCCAATCCCACGCAGATAAAATACTTCCATACACAAAAACAGCCAGTTTAAAAAAAAGAAAAAAAAGAATTGTGTTTTTTAAATAGCATTGTTTTTAGGAAACGGGCACAGAAACTGAAAATTATGGTGAAGTGGGTTAGTTAACATGACATACGGTGCAGCTGCCAAGGAACGTGCAGAGAGATGAAGATGTGTTTACACTATAAGAGGAATGCCCTTTAGCTGAACAGACCCTGGTCTAATATTAGCAGATCGGTCTGGCGACTGGAACTTTCAGACGACCAGAGCGCGTGGAGCAGTCACGTCTGGGATATTTTCAGACCCGATGGAGGTGGTAGGAACAAGCGACACGATCCAAATCAAGACTTCCCCATACTTGTCCTTCCTCTCGTATCCCAGGGAGAAGGGCGGTACAGCTGACTCATAATAAATGTAGGCTGCGGCACTGCAGCGTCGGCCCTCTTGATACGAATGTCACAGTGGGGGACACAAATGCGGAAAAGGGGTTAGAAAAAGCAAATGCCTTCCAAGTAGTACATGTGCATGTTGCACGGGCCTCCCATGCTTTTATAAAGTGAGGGGGTTAGGAGGAAGAACGGCATGTTTCCTGAGCAACATCCTGGACCTGCATTCTATCCTTTTAACTTTTGTCTTGATCTTTCAAGCTGTATCTTTTAGTTTTTTTTATGCATTATTTAAAGCACTTTTGTCTTTGTGTGCTGCACTAAATGCTGCAGCCTCGCCGCTCCTTGGTCGAATAATTAGAACAACCTCTGTTTCGTTGTCTTACTGTTTACATTCTGCTCTGGTGCAGTGATCAAATATTGATCGGATACAGATTCTGTCTGTTGAGCATTGTTTTTATTAAAGGAATAGTTTGGTGTTTTGGGAACGGATTTGCTTTTTTGCTTGGAATAAGCTTACCATAAAAACAGAAACAGGAGATAACAGCTAGCCTAGCTCTGCTTAAAGGTAGCAAAATCAGCAAACCAGCATTATCAATGCTCACCAACATATCGATCACTTTCACGCAGTTTGCTGCTTACAAAGTAACGCTGTCTTGTACCAAATCATTGTCTGTTTGCTAAAACAAACACTTCTTAACCCACCAACTAGTCGACAACAATTATGAGCTCTGACACCAGCTTTTACTTGTGCACCTCAAAAGAATCCCGGGTGGTCCTCGACAAGTCATATCTCTGAATTTCTGATCTGAATGATCAACTGTATTATATATCAAAGGGTCTTGTTGTAAGGCAAAGACCAAAAGGAGCTCAACAAGTGAAGACAGGTAATACGTCATAAACCCAGTCTTCAAAAACATTCTCCAAAAGCCAGACACATTCTCAGAGTGAAATGTGAAGTTACAAGCTTCTCATTTTAGAGGCAAATCTATTAAAAGTGCGGCACCCGGTCTTTGTTATGCGTGACTAATAACACATGTAATGGGACTATGGCAAGAGTTTAAATTGGCTTAAAGGACATCATTGTCAGATATCAGCATTTGAGTGGCATTACCTAGAACACATGGACTATTATGATTTGCACACAAACAGTCAGTCAGGGGTGGTTCAAGGGAACTCCAATCTTACCTTAATCCATGTTTTCATAGTAAACAGTCATTTTTTTTTTTTTTTTTTTTTTTAAATGCCAGGATCAAAATGAAAAATTCAGTGTTCAAGTTCAGAAACACAGTGTCATTGTGTCTGTCAAGAAGGACTCAAAACTTTCTTCAGGACTTCTCGGTCATTATTGGTGCGGATATGAATGCCATCATGTAATCCTTTACTAGATCGGTCCAGTGCACCTCCTCTGCGGATTCTTTCCTCTACAGGAGCGTTCCAGGGTCTGATAAGTGATTTCAGTCTCACAGATTTATTTAGGACCATAAACCCCTCTTCAAGGCAATACAGTTGTTATTTAAACAGGGGGGGATCATTGAATGTTTTTTAAGGAACACAACTATTTCCTTTGCTTCTAACTTAAATTGAATGAGACTAGGTGAGATAAAGTCACTTGACTTGCAGAGCCAATCATCCTGACTGAACTGAAAAATGCCATACATGGTATGAAAAAAGGCAAATCTCCTGGTTGAGGTGGAATTCCCCCCCCCCCCCTCCCTCCAGAGTTTTATCTCACTTTTTGGGAGGAGATGGGACGGTATTGTTTAGCCATGATCCATAAATCTATTGAAGTGGGTGCCTTTTTCAATTATTTGAATTCTGCTTTAATTGCCGTTTTGCCCAAACCCAATAAGAACAGCACCAAATGCAGCAATTATAGGCCATTATATATTCTTAATGCAGAAATACAAATCTTTGCTTGCATCTTGTCTTAGAACATCATATTTTAGATACGTTTACAGAATCCAGTTCCCTTTCTGGTTACAAAATTAACTTGACGAAATCGGCATTATTTCCATTAAACTCAGAATGGTTCATTACCTCAACATATTCCAATTGCCAAACAGTTTAAGTACTTAAGATGGACATATTACCAAGGATGCATTTCTCTTCATCCAAGTTACCTTCATCACCCCCAACTGATTACTGGGATAAAATCCACTCTTTGGTCTGTAAATTCATCTGGGCTGGGAAACAACCAAGCATAAAGTTGATGACTCTCAAACGCCGCAAATCAGAGGGTGGACTTTCAGTTCCTAAACATTATTTTTGGTGTTTCATTTTGAGACCACTATCAGATCGGCTTAATCCTGACTGTTACTTGCTGGAAGCCTATAGAAAGTAATTTAGCCCACCTGCATAGACTCAAAGATTTGATCTACTCTGCGGTCCATTTAAAGTGAGCTAAACTACCACTGGGCCTCATAATGACCTCCTTTTGTCAATATGGCGTCTTGCTGAGAGGAAATCCAATAGTACGTGTATATATATATATATCTCCAACTGCGATCGTCCATGAAAGCATAAGGAGTGCCGTGGAACTCGCTACCCATCCCTGGCGCTCTATACTGGACAACAAAGGACTAAAAAGAAGACTGGTTTCTCACTATATTCACTTTTCCGGATTAATTCCTATAAAACTCTCCCCATTGTGAGTGTATGGACTAAAGAGCTGGAGCACTGGACTGGAGAGGATTCACTGGACTGGAAAATGATATGGTCTTCAATTGTCCTTGCCTCTAAAAATCCAGATCAGCAGCAGATTCATTTTAACTACATTCATAGAACTTATCTCGCACCGAGGAAGAATTATCTCATGAAACGTATCTCATCCTCTAAATTGCACATTGTGCACGGATGATCTTACTTACAACCATATGTCTTGGGACTGCAAGCACGTGAAGCTCTTCGGGGACATGGTTTGTGCTATTCTATCCGATGTTATCGAAGCAGCTGTTCCGTGCTCTCCCACTGTGCTTCTCTTAAACGACACGTCTTCATTAAAATGAACTTGTATGAATAGACGAATTCTCCTTACCGACATCACTGCCACCAAAAAGATGGAAACCTCCACATACAATTACAAAAGCTCAATGGATAAACACGTATATTGTTAATGTATCATTATTAATATATTATTAATGTATTGTATTATTAATATGATATTATTATGATATTATTAATGTATCATATTATTAATATGATATTATTAATAAGGAGAGGTTAGCAAGAGTCAACGGTGCTCTAGCTGGTACTATTTCCACATGAGAAATGATTGCAGACAAAATCAAGAAATTGCTATAACTATCTTTTGTGATTGATGTCATTTGATGAACTTAGGCTTGTACTGTATACTTTAAGGAGATCAACTAGGGAGGGTTGGGGGGGTCGCCACTAGGCTCTGTTTTTTTATGGTTTTCTTTTTTGTTGTTGTTGTGGTGTGTTTCTTAATGTGTCCTTTTTGTTTTGTGTTATATCTGAACTAAAAGAAAAAGAAAACAGTTGATCACAAAAAAAAAAAAAAAAAAGGAGTCAAACATTCACAAAAGCAAACATGAACCGTGTGTGTTTGCAGTATTGACTGCGGCTTTCAGCAGCTATTTCCTGGCAGAACACTGCAGAGGCTGAGGCTTTTAATGGGAAATGCTTTCTACATTATTTGCCGCTACAGGGTGCTGGGTTAAAGAGCCACCTCTATTCCCTTCCGAGGGGTCAGTGTCTGGGCGGTGTGATTTACACCATCTGGGTGCTACAGTACGAACTGGCACTGACGTGATACCTTGTCTATGTGGAGAGTTGAGCTTTGGGGAGAGCAGTTCAATCTTTCCTATTCACAGCACTGCACGTCTGCTCTTGCTCTCTGAATCTCAGTCTTTCTTTACTCATAGTTTTAGTCTCCTTTTATTCATTTCTTAAATCTGGACTATGTGGCATTAACACGAATATCTAAAACTTGCTTCAAGTAATATTTGTTGTACAAAATGTCCATTGAGAGCCTCTACATAATAAACAACTTTTTTGTCATCCTATTGTTAGCGGAAGGGAACTATTACATGCACACCTTCAGTTTGTGGAATAGTGTACTCTAAAATACTGGATTATAAATGAAAGTGCCAACATACAAATTGAATTTGGATTATTCACAGCCTTATTGGGGGAACAGCATAGGAAGTATAGCCTTTTCATTGTCCCGACTTTCTCTATGATTCTCACACTATTCAAACCAATGTGTCGCGAACACCATCCAACACCCCTAAAGTTTAAACCCAGTTCTTTATCCCCAGTCAGTGTCTCACTCTAAATCCAGTGTCAGTGAGTACAGGGGAGCCAAAACAGCTACAAATGTGTCACTGTTTAAAAACTGAACTGTAGCTTCAAAAGCAGACCTCAATGCTGGCATGACTTCAGTCAGGTCTTTGCGCCTCAGATGTTTCTGTTCTTTTCCCTTTTCTCTCCAAACTTCGTACAGGGCTAAGTCCCGTTTTAATATGTGCTCAATGTGGGCTTTGAACACATCTGAACATGTGGAAACTGGGAAGGCTCTCTTACAGCAGCGACCCTGCCTGAAGTAGCTTCAGAAGAGTAATCCACGAGTCTGCACAAGAAAACAGTTTTATCTCGTGAACAAGTGTGTTAAATGGGGTTGAGTATCGTTTAAAGTGTTTTTATATCGGCGCAGATACCTTGACTTTGATACCGTTTCCTGAATGACAATTTTTCTCTGTGCCAATTATATAAAATCCAATTTAACAAAAGAAAAGGTACATTATTACAGTCAAAATCTTTAGTTGTCATGCAATTTAGAAGGAAAAAATGTGACCCAGGTTAAATTCTGAAGCTACAATGAGCAGGTGACCCCTAAACGCCTCACATGAACACTATCACACTCCAATTTAACATTTATTTGAAAAGAGTGAAATAAGGTGTTCCAATGTAAGATTTAAGTTGCAACTGAGTGATTTTATCTATGCGCCCCACTCCACCCCCGCCCGCCAAAGTAGAGCCAATGCGTAGTAAACGCTGTGGCTCAGATGTTGATGGGATTTACTGCTGCATAAATGGAGCCAAAGTTAATCATTTAAAATTAAAATGCGTCCGTGTGGATTTCGACAAAAGGTGTCAAAATTTGGAACCAAATTTTTCAATACTAGATGGTAACGAAGCATTTTGGTTGGTGCAATAAAAGCATAAAGGTTTGGTACCCAGCCCAAGTGGAAAGGTATCATTGTTCTCAGTTTGTTGTTTTAATCCTTTCAGCCGTGCATGGAGTGTCATTACTTCTTAAAAAGGTAACAAAGATTACATTGCCTAAGAAAAGCCGTTTGATTGACAACGTAATCTGTGATTGCAGCCACATCTGCTGAAATAATTGGATTATGTAGGATGGAGCATAGTTTGGTCTTCTTTGTGTGTACACATCATAAAATTAAAATTAGCTGTAATGCTGTGCCATTGTTTTCTCCCTCCTTCTGTGACAAAAAAAAAAAAAAAAGAGTCTGACTTTTAATTACACTGCATAAATGAAGCTTCAAATTTTCAGGCCCGCAGGAAAGCACGTTCCACAAGAATACTGATAAAAGCGTTTGAAACAGTGCTGCATGACTTTTGAAGTAAAAGTATGACGCAATATTATTGCAATTCCAAAAATATAGTACATGCAAGTCAATTACTCTGCTCATATTCGCAGACATTTAACCATTTTTTTTTTTTGGTCTTCTACAAGGCACAGTATTGCTAATGATACATTTCCCACATGAGTGGTCTGGCATGTGGGAAACTTATCTCCTGCAGGACATGAAAACATCTCCCTACGACACACACTTCCCCACCACAATGATAACAATTATTCCTGCATAAAAACAATGACTCCCCTCTGTTGTTATCAGGATCCATTATTAGGCAGTGAACCAAGTAGGGCCCGTGGGACCTAGCCCACTGTTAATTTACAAAGACAATAAAAGCTCTGAAAATGGGACACGTATTCCCCTGATTACATAACTCCTGTGGCTGAAAATACATAGCTGACTGATCCTGTTCACTACAGCCTTGACAGCCAAAGCTGCTGAATTCTCCCTCATTACACAATAGACTCAAGTCTACACTACAATCTGTCTCCCTCTCAGTCTGCTGAGGCTCTGTAATCGTCATTGTGACGCGAACTGACTTTTCTTGCTTAAAACTAAGTTTGCATTATAGCTCATTAACAATTTAAAGCATCACCTCGCTACCTTCACTTCCTCCGGTAAGAAATGATCTTATTATGAGCAGTGGAATCCCTCTTAGATGCCAGTGAAGGTGCAAGAAAGTGTAAATCTTAAAGGAAAATAAAAGATTTCCTGTTCATCTCCGCTGGTCATAGCTTATTTGTTCAGGTAGAGAGATTAAAGAGGAGGACCAGACAGAGCTGACTGTCAAAAGGGTTTAGGAAGAAGAAAGCCTGCAGAATGAAAAGGAGGATTAGAAGATCTCCAAAAGTCCTGACAGCAGATTTTCACAATGCTGCATGAAGCTTTTCAACAGCTCCAGTCCAAGAGCTGGTCTTCATGCAGGGCAGATCAAGTGAGCTCACTTGTGCCTGTATTTTTTTTTTTTTTTAACAAAAGAAGGAGACTTGTCCATCTGTCCAGATGCTTACAGGTGTTGCTTAAATATCTTGCTCATGAGATGTTCTTTATGGGCTACACATTTTTCTGAGGGAGCGGTTCCTGTCATAGGAACTTTGATTGCAAGCAAACGTTTTCAAAATTCATCCTTATCTGATAAACTTCTGAAGAAAAACATGATCTCAGTGTAACATTAAGCTCGAGTCAAATGTCGGATCATAACGTATCAGAGAAAGCTGGAAAAACAACATTTTCAATCAGCATCAGAAGGATAACAGTCTCTCTATGAGACTGTACATCACATGAAACATGAGAGAGGCCTAATATTAGTCCTTTTACTGTGAGACGACTCAACCTCCAAACTTTAGGTTTGCACTGTATATGGATTATGTTGTTCTGAGCATTTTGAAGACACTCCAGGCTACTGGTCAAGATTCCCACAATCAGGGTGGAGCACATCTCTCCTCCTGCCTGAAGCAGAGCCAAAACAAGCTGACCTCCCTCCATGACGCAGCCTGTCAAGCAGGAAGGACGGTGTTTTTTTTTGTTGTCAGAAAGAGGAGGTCGTATTGTGTGTCCCCTTCTACTTACAGAAATAAGCAGCATGTCAAATGCATGAGATTTTGGCATGGAGATTCACACATTAGCCCAAAGAGGGGTGTCTTGCAAGAATGAATCACGTCGGCACGTATCGTTTCATCTTATCTCAAGCTGAGACATTTGTTACAGCCGAATGGGAAGACGTGATATTGGCCTTGAACTGTATAATCATGGGATCTCATAGTTTGTAATTGCATATATAAATCTGTAACTAAGCCGGATCTGGCTGGAGTGTATGCAGACTCTGTAGCCTGCACTTTGGCCCTGAGGTGATCTCATTAAAATTGTCTAGATTTCAGGAGTTTGTTTATGCGCCTCTGCACCCACAGTGCACCTGCACGAGCATAAACCATTCAGTCAATTTGGAAAACAAGTGCTCGAGCAGAAAAGCGGAGACGGCAAAGGATGCCGGACAGCCTGTGACTGCATCATGTTATTAGTGAGCTAAACATAACATAAGGAGGGGGATGGGATGGGATGGGATGGGACTAGTGAGATTACCTCATCTAGCGCAAAATGTGTTATTATAACCCTCAAGGCTGAGTTCTCTGTGAAAGAAATGGCAACAGACTGTTTTAGAGGCAGACATCAAGCAGTCAGCTGGTGATCGTACCGGCGTCGTGATATTATCGTCTGCAAATTGACAAGTCACGTTTTCATCATCATTCAAATGTGCCCGGAAACTGAGGTTATTTGTGCTTCTTGACAACAAGGTTTCGATAGCTGTACGGTTTGCGGACGGTCTCCGCACCTCCTGATGAATTTTGAGTCAGAATACATCACAAATGTATTTCCGACTGCGGTGCCTTATCCCTTTACCTCTATGTATAACTCTTGTTTGTCAACCTCTAAATGGACCGGTCAACTAAATATTTTTTTTTTTATTTTTTTTTATTACAACGTGCCAAAGAACACGAATGACATTTTGCGCTCGTGCAATTTTTTTTTTTCAAACCAGACAAATTCCCGTCCACGAATAAACACTTACATGTTGCTCCTGGCAGAGTATTTCCCTCCATATCCTCTCTTTCTGTTCTTTTGTTCATTCAAACATGCGAGTTTCGTCTCTTCCTCTCTCCGGCAGTCCTCTCATTCCTCAGGCAGAATGGGGGAGAAACTTGGTCGAGTCACTCCGGTGGCCTGAACGAAACTGGGCAGGAAATCCTCCCGAGAGCTTCCAGATAGGTCAGAAATAAGACACACACAAAAAAATAAAACAAGAATCCTGCAGCCTATTGACGGAAGAGCCGGTGGCTGCGGCTGCTCCTGAGAAGGATAAGAGGTGTCCGAGGGAATTTGGGAGAAAGACTGCTTGGAGGAGGAGGAAGAGGAGAAGGAGGAGGAGGAGGAGGGAGAGAAGTTTCTCACTCTCCGACACACCACAGCTGATGCGCTGCTCGTGCGGATGATCCCTCACTGGTCTCCGGATCGGACTGTACCATTACCAAAATGGGGTACAGCGGACTTTTGGGGGTGTTGTTTGTTGCTAGACTAAACATTATGGAAAACGCATGCATATACTGCTAAATTCCAGTCTTTCTATATTATAATATTATGGCAAAAGTCATCAACAACAGTTATACGTTTTTTTTTTTATGTGAAAAAATACCCCCCCGCCCCCAGATTTCTGATTGGTTCTTCCACCCACAAAACTGCAAACTTGGTTCACAGTTCACATTCAATATAAACTTTTGCCTTGGAAAACGTGTCTTAGATCAGCATGTGTAGCATATCGTCGACAATTGTTGTCATTTACCAGGAGGTTAAAGCTCTTTCTCACATCTAAAAAAAAAAAAAAAAAAAAAAAAAAGCCATTCAAAATGTAGCCCACACATTAAATAATGCAACCTCCCAAAAATGTTGAAGCTTTGAAGCACTGTTTTAAACCTTTATAGTCTGTGTCAGGTGGACAGGTTTTTGGTTTTGCATCAAAATATTTTCGGGATTTACAGTATTCAGTGTACTATTGTACTTCTGCTCTTAGGATGAGGGTAATTTTAAAGGAAATTGAAGGTTGCCCTGCATCCACAATTGTAAATTGTAGTACAATACTAGAGGAAGGTGAAGAATTTCCTGAAGGTACTCAAAAACACATGTACAGTATCTTTCTATTTTATTCCAGCCTACTGATTTTAGATCAGCCTTCTCACTATAGTTGGACTCAGATATGTATAGTTAGTAATTTGTTGGAATTGACAGGTTGTACATGCAAATAGTTTTGTATTTTCTTTGTATAGAAAATACTAGATTGTCCTGCCAGCCTGGTTTTCGTTTGAATGATGGATGTTTGATGCGTTAAACAAGTTACTCCACCCAAGAGTCATGAGGAAAACCCAGTCCATTTCAAAACAAGTACCTAAAAATGAATAACAGATTCAAGAAGTGCAGCGTGTCCCCTCGTCTACCACCTGTGGATCTCTCAGAGCATCTGCCGAGGTGGGGGGCTGGGCCAGAGGCTGATTGGCACGCTTGAGGGGGGACACCCTGTCAAAAGGACCCTAGTGGGGCTCTTTTGTGCAGCTGTTGAGTCGTGCTCACCCAAACCCCAAAGGGCCACCTGTCATTGCAACTGGAAAGTGGGGGATGTTTAAGGAAGTGGGGGTTGGGTGTGCTGTAGGGTGCATGGTTAGCTGGTTTTGCAGAATTAAAGCCAAAAAAGTAATGGTTAAGTGTGTGTCTCAAAGTTTACTTGTACTTGTAATCACATTACTCCCAATTGTCCTTGACAAATTTACATAAATGGTTTTGTCAAATCCCAGTCCCCCTAAAGTCATTAAACTCTGTTGATTCAAGAACTATCTCATTGAATCACAGATCTGACAAGGAGCAATCAAGAGCTAAGTTTCCATTTCTTTTAAGTCAAAGAAACATTGAAAAAGAGCAGGAAACATCTTTGTTTCGTTGTAATGAAAGATCAATAGCATCATACCTCAGCCAACATTCAAGAACACTCAAAGTGTTTTGTTTAGTTACAGAAAATAGAAGCCATATTTCACCATACTTTAAACACCAGACGCCTTCGGGTCTGGAAAGATTAATGAGCCTCTTTAAACTCTTTCTTGTCATACTACATTGGACAAACAAATCTTTTATGGTATTACTCTGTGTAAAGTCTTTACATAGTCTTTAAAAAATTTCCCCTCGGGGATTAATAAAGTATATACCTACCTACCTACCTACCTTTACCACCCTTTAGCAAATTTAACTTGATCATACCTTTATAGCTTCTTGTCGTGGATTTTGCACTTGAAATAATATAGGAGAGTAAATGAAGTGCCTCGGAAGTCATAAACATTAATGCTACTTTTAAAGTTCCCTGCAGATACACATTTTAGTTTGTGCACCCTCTTTAGCTTTTGACACCCTGAAATCCTTTCATCCTCATTTGTATACAAAGTTCTTGACCCGACATGCTAGCACACAATTGTACTCGTACACCTGTGCACATATGGACAAAGCATTCAAAGCATTTTGAATCTCCAGTATATGCCATTCTAATGTTAATAAGCTTACTACCTATTATTGCAGGACAAGACAAGGCATAAGAATATCTGCTGAGTGTGTAGCTTTGTTGAGACATCGGAGTATGAAGAAATAAACAGATACACGCAGAACTCGAAAATTGGATGAGAAACAAAACAATATATTTACCTTCTGCAAAATAAAAAAAAAAGCGACACATTTGTCGACTGATATTAATTTAAAAAGGAATTTAACTACATGGTTTAGTCACTTGAATTCTGAGCATCTTGGAGTTTCTTAATACTTCATGGCTTTTTTAAGAACAGGTAACAGTGTCACAAAGAAAACCTACCATCTCATCCTCCACAGTAGACCTGGTGCTTGAGTGCTTTCAAAGGAAAATTAAAGGGCTGAGGATAAAAGACATATCTCCTTACAATGAGGTATGCTATGTATGACGCATCAGGGTAGTTTTTGTGTGTTAATGAGCCATTCAAAACATGGATGAATGCAAACCATCAAAAAAAAACTGCCTTTAAGATGTGCTCAAATGTTGCATGACTTCAGACAGTTGGGCAGACTGAAACTCTGACTAATGGTGCCTTTAGCCACTTTTCTTGTCTTACATCTTCCTCTTCATTTTTTGTTTTTTAATTCAAACCAGGCTCTGTAAGTAACCTACTAACCTGTGTCATCTCCACTAGTGAACCACTTATGTGACCTCACTGCACACAGGAAGTGGAGGAGCCCCTCCTCCTCCTCTCTTTATCCCTCAGTACTCAAGAGAGGACTTGATTTTGGAGCTGCAGCTGCACTACTCTCTCAACACACAGAGAACCCCCAAACCACACACAAGCACACACATATCTTATTAAACTGCCTTTGATTGCCGTAAGCAGTTCATTCGTTGAAAGAATGGCACATATGTGACAACAGATACTAAGGGACCAAAAGGAGCTGCTGATGAAAGATAGTATTCTGAAACCACTTGTGTCATTTCTTTTGTACCTCTTTGAGAATCGCCATTTCAATAGGAACCAAAAGGACTCCTGCTCCTGAAAGGGACAAGGTGCAGTCAAACCAGAAGAACAAGTGACCCATGTGAACCCAAAGTGCTCAGGAATGGACAGATTGCAACAACCTGTTGATGTAATGTCAGTTGATATAAATATGCTTATCTTATTGAAAACTGCTTAGTAAATGTACAAACGTAGCTTTCAAATTCAAATAGTCTATTTAGAAAGGCCAACTTAGTATGATTATGCCAGTTACGTTCATTTCTATCATCTCAGAAATTCTGTCAATTTCCCAGTTTGTGTAAGAAAGATAGCCTGGCTGCGTCCAAAGATGGCTCACAGCTTCAGTCGTCTCTGTGATTATAGTCTGGAAACCCTGTTCGCAGTAAGGTTTGCTCAGCCACTCCAAAGGGTGGACAAATCAGCAACCTGTGATTGCGTTCCAACAATGGCGGCAGTGGTAGACCTTGGGCGAACAACATTGGGCATATGGTGCTCAAAGCCGATTGTTTAAAGGCTGCTCTAATAGTTTCAACATTTAGTTGAGGTCCACGGCCATTTGGATAAAACTGGAAACCATCCTCAATGGAGTGTTCCCAGACCTATGTATTCACGCAATGAATTTGGGTCTGGTAATACCTGACTATGATGAAGCAGGAGTTGTAACAGTATGAACTTAACTAAGCAGCTTACCATCTACCAAAATATTTTTTGGCCCATCACTTCTGCAAACATAATAGCTCCACACTTTTATTCAAAGGAGCGTGGTCACCACCACACCGCCAGTAAGTCTAGAGGTCAGCTACTGTGAATGGCCAGGCTAACCTTCATCCTGGTAATGAAATAACAATAGCAGGAATGCTCAGAATGTCCCCAGAGAGCATTGACCCAGCCTATGGTATAGACTACTGAATACACTATCTGTGCCTGAAGTAAATTTAGCATTTTCAGCAGCAGGGGTGGAGTAGCATAAGGTGTCGAATTAACTATGATTTATTTACTGTTGAAATATGTTTGCTAGTGCTCTCTTAATGCATCATAGTGAAGGCCTTTTGCGTAGACACTTTTTTTATGTAACACTTTAGTGATGTCATCAGAGTTTGGACTGCTTGTTGCACAGTTGCCAGTTTCGTTTGCCGTCAGGTTTCAGAAAGAAGCTCTTTTTTTTTTTTTTAGTGTCACACCATTGTCTCGACTCGACGGGGTGAAAGGTCACCAGCACCTGTAGGGGGCCTGTATGTTCAAATAATTTACTACCACGCTGTCTTTTGTTTCCTGTTGTGTGATTTAATCATGTCCTACATCACATGTCACATTGGGAAAATGTGTGCACACAAGTGCTGGCAGAGAGGTAGGGAGAGATAGAGTGTGGGAGAGTTGCCCGTTTCTTTGTGTTTCTCTGTAGGGTGCTGGGAAAAAAGAACAGTGTTTGGTCTAAATCATCTGAATCTAGTGTGCCTCCAATTGTGGGCCGGAGTTTTGATTTGCATTGCGAGCTCTTGTTGTATGTCAAATTTCACATCCAAGACTCTTGTAAGTTGCATGTTTCAGATGCAGTATGTTTGGATTTGCAGCTACATTGTATTGAAACTGGGTTTAGTCAATGTCCCATGTATAAAAAGCATCTGATGTCTAGTTGGCTACATGTCAACAATTTCCTTGGTTTGAAACTAGGTTAGGATCCTGTTAAACGTCTTCCTCTGTTGTGTATATAGATATTTGTACATGAACCAATACCTAAAATGTGGTAGTAGTAGTAGTAGTAAGTACACCATAACATACTATTAGTTATACGCGCTTCATCCTTCAGAGGGTTGCAGAGCAAAGGGAGTAGTTGTAAGGTTTCGAACCTAGAACCTTCTTATTTAAAAATTGGGTTGATATCCCCTAACAAACAAAGAAACAGTTCATCCACAATACATTGTTTTGTCGTCACTGATCAAACCAAAAATTTGCTGTATAATCAGAAATCTGATCTGTGCTTAGTGTTTGGGTTTAACACTACACTCACATCAACACATTTAGCTATGCAGGAATCTTGCTCTGAGGCAACAATGCTAACCACTGCACCACCCAGTAAAGTTCCACCCAGTAATACAACAACACTCCTTTCTGAAGCCAGGGAATGCAGAAAGAGACACACATTAAAAAAAAAAAAAAATAGCAGTCCAAAACATGCAGAGGTCGAGATATCCTGATTTTTAGCCCTTACTGTAGTGTGGTCTGCTGAGAGCAGCATTAGTACCGGTGACGCCAGTTGGATCAATAAACTCCTTCGCAAGACTGTAATTATCACAATTGGAGACATTTGAGTCAGTGAGTATCATTAGCTCACTGAACAAACTGTTCTCCATCATGTACAATCTGTCCCACCCACTCCACGAGACACTACAAAAACAGCAGAGCTCATCTTCCAACACACTCATTCAGCTCTGCTGTCATAAAGAATGTTTTAAGAAATCATTTTAGCTTAACACTATACAACAGTTCACCTCTGCAACGGGTGAACACACTGTAGCACTACGATTTGTATATATTGTATTTATCATGCATATATACAGCCTATATTGTACATCTTTATCATTGACGATTATTGTACAGCTATTTTTATATCTATTACTATCGCTTTATATAATATATCGTTTTTATTCGATACTCAGTGTCTCATTCTGCAGATTTGCAGGACTTTAAATTATTCTTTCTTAATTTATTGTTGATTACACTGAGAAATCCATCCATCCATTAAAACATCCATAATTGTCAAGCTCCAAAAAAACTAGTAATTATTTTCTGGAAAACTTTCTCCAGAGCCACAAAAAATATTTTACTATTATTTTCACAGGCTGAATAGTAAATTTAATAGTAAAATAAACACTAAAACTTAACATGTAAAATCTGTTCAGTCCCTCTTTAAAAATCCACCAGTCTCCTCTACATGAATAAAAGAAAAAGGCACAAAGAACGGCACTTGATATCACCCATCGAAGACATGCTGCATTTGACCTGTTAACCCGAATCAAATTCTGGTACCTAGTTTGTAAATTGCCACTGACAAAACTGAGTATTTGAGAGAATTGTCTGTTTTTAAGTTGCATTACTTTAAAGGGTTCTCCACGCAAACAACAGTTAAGACAGCCCACCGCTGCTCTCAAACGCCTCTTGCACTGCTCTTCTGTGAACAGTTTTTCCAGGCCTCTCCAAACAACAGGTGGCATTACCAGGGTCTCATTTTTCCGGTCTTCCATGAGGAATGAGACTCCGCAGCAGTATGTCTTCTCAAACAGCCATGATGTAACGCCTCGAAAACGTGCTATCAGTTAGAAACAGGGCCAAAACACGTGGAGCTGGCTCCTCTCTCCACTCACCCCTGGGGCCCCTCTCTATTCTCCTTTTCCTCCCCTCTCTCTCTCTCTCTCTCTCTCTCTCTCTCTCTCTCTCTCTCTCTCTCTCTCTCTCTCTCTCTCTCTCACACCCCTCAGCCCCTCCACCTCCCTTCTGCTCCACCGCACTCTCTGTTTATGAGTGCATGAATTGCTCCATTTCACTACACCCAACTCCCAGCCCACTACCAATCCCACAACTGCCTCAATAATAGAAGCCCCCCCCCCCTCCTTGTGCATTCATTTCCATGACAACCCACAATGAGGAGAGAGAGAGAGGGAGAGAGAGGAAAATAGCAGAGGCAGGAAAAAAAAAAAATGTGAATGAGAGGGTGGGAGTGCCTTCCTTTGACCTCAGGTTCCATTTGTAAGGAGGGAAACCTTCGTTACAACAGCCTGAGTTTTTGTGAGGTTAAACTGACCAGTCAAGAGAGCACCGGCAGCAGCAGCATCATGCAAAGTGCCTTTTGAGTTGCGAACAAGAACTTAATTTTGTAAGGCCCTTTTCAGAACAAGATGTTTCTTTATGGAAGAAAGAAAATAAAATAAAAGTGGCTGGAAAAAAAACCTATACCAGGCGTTTAGCAGCTCAGGAACTAAAAATGCAGCTATTGCTACATTCCTATAATAATAGTGCTAACATGCAGTAACTACAATATTCACTATGTTTGCCATCTTGGTTTCGGAGTTTATCATGCAACCATTTGCTAAACAACACTAAACAGTTGTAAAGCTGGGGCTGATGTCATTTTGCAGGTTAATGGTTATAAAATATTAGCCAAATGACAAATTTGCCCGAATGGTACTCAATGAAAAGTCAAAGAGAACATGATTGTCGGTACCAAACATAACAGCACCCAATAGTTAAGATATTACGTTATATCATATATAACAACAAAGAACAAACTCAGAAATTGCATATTTTATTTTAGAATGAGGATATACAGTCTTTACTGCCTAAAAAAACCCCACACATTATTTTCACTTTTTGAAAGGTCTCTAATACTAAAAAGGTCACAAGATCATTCTCCTGTGCTAGAAATCATTAATTCTGGGTCATATGAATAGGGAGCTTTTAGAGTGATACAAACACAACTGAGGTAAACAAAAGGTGAAAGGTCTTGAGGTCAAGCACCAGCAGAGCTTTGTGACACACACACACACACACACACACACACACACACACACACACACACACACACACACACACACACACACACACACACACAGATGAAAACACTCTGCTCTTAGACATACTCATTCACACATACATGGGATTAGTTTTTAATTCAGGTCCCTAGATTACTGCCCGGATTAATTCTACACAACTGGTGAGGGAATATTTCTGCCCAGCTGTAACGTACATGGCTTTCCACCTTTTGTGTCAGTGTTGTGTCTGACTTGTTCTGTTAAGATGGTAGCTGCTTCTTAAAGGCTGTTTGCTGAGTTAAACAAATGAAATAACTGTATTGGCTTCCAGTTAACTGCCCGTAAGATGATTCCTTCCTCCTTAAAGATAATAAAATTCCTTTCAAATGGTCCTGAACAATGCAAATACCACAGCAGCAATTAACATGAACAGTTTCATGTTCATGTGGCAAAAGAAATTCCTGAATCAACTTTGTGAATGACAGTTATTGTCAATCTTCTGTGAGGAAATACTCAATGTTACTGTTTATGAACAAGTCAAAATTCCAACGCAGTAAAGTATCATCAACACTCAAGGGAGTGACGGCAATGCAAATAATGTGCTCATAATCTGCTGTCATGTGATCCTATTGCACACCTCTACTGCCCTGTAAAGACAATGTGTGGCAGGGTGGGGACAAATGTTCTGCACGTGTGTAGTACATAAATGTGTGAGCACCTGCAGGCATGTAAGCACACGAGTGCACACTTTTATATGCAGACTTTAAGTAACAGAAGCACAGCAGCCAGCTCATTAGTGAGCTCTGTTGGTAATGATACATTATAAAACAAATGATGAATTTTTAACTAATATGCTCCTGAAGCTGTGCCAGACTCAGAGACACGATTCACTCTTAAGCAAAGGCACGGAAAGTGTAACTCGTGTTGCAACCCTCTTGCTGCATTTTTAATCAAGTCCTGCAAGAAATAGTCAAATTTAGCTTTCCCTCACGCATGTTGCCATAATTTGAGTCCATGACTGTGGGGTCACCTGTCCTATAGGAGCTGGCAAAGAAGAGGGTGAGCTCAGTAATCCCTGAGGTTCTGGGCCTCCCAGTGTGACGTCTTCAATCCCCCCCCCCAGAGCCTGCCAAAATCCCCCTGACAGCAGTCCTCATTATTTGCCTATCAGTGGCTTAGCTCCACCTCCAGACAGCACGAAGATGGAGGGATTTAACCCAGAGAAGAAAGAACAGAGAAAACCTAAGACGATATAACTGCAGAAAATAAGAGAATAGGGAATATCCTGAAAACTAAAGACAATGACGAGAAATATGAATTTGATCAAGATGATAAAATGAGGATAAATAAAAGCATTCGGACAAAATTTAGATCATCATTGAGAACAATGAGAAAACACTGTGACCTTGACAGTTCCCTCTCACCATTATAATCATATCCGTACTCCTACATTACCCAGCTGATACTAACTCTGTGTACCACTATGCCTGATCAAAGCAAACGGTTTACATCCTATTAGCTGGACAAGCCTAATGCTACTGTGTTAAAAAGGCTTATTAGAATAAGCGAGACTCAGGGGGATGCACTCACATAACATTCAATTATCTGTAATAGGAAATGAATCCGAGGTGACAGCTGCTGCCTGCGTTGTAGCTTTAAGGCACTGGGACTCAGAGTTAGCATAGCGCTTTAGCATTAGTGTGTCAAATGTGAAAACAGGCACTTTATGTCAGTTTATCTCAATGAAATCTGTGCTGGACACTCAGATGTTAAGATTAGATCTTTTAATAATGGTAAAAGGGAACAGTATTTATGCTACAGGGTGACACATGAATGGCATAATTTTGTTTTATCATTCTCATCATTCATGTCAAAATCGAATAAATCTTGAAGTGTAAAATATATATATATATATATTTTTTCACTATCAAATAAAGATGCTATTGAGTGTCTGTCATCATCATAATTTATTAAACAAATAGGTAAGCAGGGGATTGGACTGAGGGTAAAAGATGATGGCAAATTGAATTTGGCCTGATAACATCTGAGTATTCATTTTCTTTCTGACACCGTCCAAGGACATGAGAGGAAGATGTCTGACTTGATTTATTGAAGCACCTTCTGATTTGTTCAGCATTCTGGATTATTGCAGAGGTAAATCAAAACTTGTGATCTTCCCTGCCTAATCAGTATTTTGGACCAAGGCAGTGAGAGTTTTTTTTTGTGGGACCTTATGATGCTGAATGAATAAAGGGTTTCATAAATCTATGAACACAATAAATTGGAATGGCAGTTTTAAATTAGTTTAAAAGAGTTTTTCTTGTTTATGGGCTGCAGCGGATTTTAAATACTTGCTTGAGTGTTCAAGGTGAAGGACATTGAAGAGACAAAATACATATAAACATGTCATTGCTTTGTCTCATTTGAATAGGACATCATTGCAGTGAAAAGAAGTGAATACAACCCCTGCAGCAATTGTAATTTTCTCCGACTCCCCCTGCAGGTCACTTCGAGTTCTTTGATGTTTAGGTGTCTTGTATGTTTTCAGATCTACCCACAAAAATTTCAATAATCATTAATGGTTAGGCCACTGGCGACCACCCAACTCCAAGAGATTAATTTCAGCTTCATTTGCTCCCTGCAATGTTTCCACTGTGACTCTGTTGCTTTGCACACTTGAGACGTGTACAGCAGTCATACAGGTGCTTTCCCTTCCTGTCCGGCAGATGTGCAGTTCTATCTGAAGGTTTTCTTGGTCTTCCAGATCTTGTCTTTACTTCTTCGCCCCTTAAGAGCAATTTCTTGATGACATTTCAGACAGTGACAAGTGCAAGCTTTAAGCGCTCAAATAGGTTTTAATAGCCTTCTGTGTAGACATCAATCATTCTTAGATCTTCTGTCAGTTGTGTAGAGGAGTCCATTGTTGTTGAGTGTTACCTCGAGGTCTGAAGAGTCAGGGAATTTTTGTTTTGTTTTTATTTAACATTTATTTACGAAGGGGAGTCCCATTGAGAATAAAAAAAATCTCTTTTTCAAGGGAGACCTGGCTAAGACAGGCAGCAACATAAGAAACGCATAGTTACAGACAGAAGAACACAGAATGAGACAAGTTAAAAGAAACTAAAAGTTAAGAGTCAGTTACGTAACCTGGTTAATTTAAAAACATTGACATTTTTGGGAACCTTCCTCTATTTCTTTCATTTTAAATTTAAAAGCAGTAAATGGTATCAGTTCTTTGAGTTTTAAATCCTTCTGTAACATATTCCATGATGAGGGTGCAGAGTACACAAAAGCCCTTTTTCCCATTTCCGTTCTGGCATTTGGGACAGCGAGCATAAAGAAGTCCTGAGAATGCAAGGAGTATTGTCCGGCACTTTTCTGCATGATGAAGACACACAGGTAGTTTGGGAGCAGACCAAGGATTGCCTTATAAGTGAAGGTGTACCAATTACAATTGGTAATGAACCGCAGTGAAGCATGGTAAGCTGTGTCCACCATACGAAGACAGTTAGCAGAGGCATGCATATATAGAAGATCACCATAGTCCAACACAGGTAAAAATATAGCAGCAACTAGTCGCTTTTTTACATTAATTGAAAAACACAGCTTATTTCGAAAATAAAAACCCAGTTTTAACCTCAACTGTTTCACCAGGTACTGCACATGTGGCTGAAAAGTGAGGGAGTCATCAATCAAAATACCCAGATATTTATAAGAGTCAGCAACCTCTATTTCACTTCCTTCAAGAGTGACCACTGAAGGGATATTCTGTGGCCTACTCCGAGAGTTGGTCAGCTCTGGAAATGTCATCAGCTGACAGTTCCAAAAGACAATTAACGACCTGCTTTCCAAGACAAGAGCCAGTTAAGGCTTAATGAAGTCAGGAAGTTCTGAGACTTCACAAAGAGAAAACAAACTTTTGCACAAGCTGCAATCACTTTGATTTTTTTCTATTTTATGGAATAGTTAATTCACCCAGGGGTGTCCAACTGTAAAACATTACACATTAGTTTGTTACTAGAAACCAAACCCTGTCTCTCAATGAAGTCATATCCCCATAGACAGAGACTAGAGCTGAAATGCATTCAACATTAAACAGGCTTCTGTGCAGCTTATCAAAAATAATGAACATCCTTTTATCTGACACAGGAGAAGTGAGATTACTCGGCAGTGATGACACACTGGAAAAAACATCAGACATGCACGTCTTCTTCCACTTGTAATAAGTTTTCACCTGCTACATTTTTCACATATTTTCTGACCCTGGTCTTTAACTTCCTTTTTAAATTCCACTCCTAATATGAAGCCCAATTTTTAGAGTCTAAATTGGAACTTTAACACTCGCTCATATGTTGAAAAGCTCAGGACTAGACAGCTACTCCTCTCTCTCTCTCTCTCTCACACACACACACACACACACACACACACACACACACACACACACACACACACACACACACACACACACACACAAATCACACACACACAGAGTCCATGTCACTGTTTCTAAGGAGATGTCAACATTGTGAAAACACATGAGGAAACACATGTGGAATTTAAAGACTGTTCATCACCTCATCACTTCTTCCATCCTATGTCACTCCCTCAAACAACCCTCTTTCTGTTACAAACAAACGGCTGCATGCAGATAACAAGCTGGTCTGAGAGAATAAATGGTCCTGTTTATTATGACCAGGATATATAAGTGCAAATAACCCATGTTTTTCCTCAAACATAAATACATTAAGTTCCTGTCTTAGTAAACTGTCTTAGTTTTCTGTAGTAAAACCACATCATTGGAAGGAAACATTATAAAAGCATTAAACCAGATATTACTTTTCTGGGCAGCTTTTTTGTGAAGGCACAATAACAGTCCAACAGCCCTGAGAAAAAACAGTTTTAGGCAAGACCAAGACAGTGGTGATTTTTGGATGCACAAAACCTGGAAGAAGTTACATTCACAGTTCAACAAAGTAACCAAAATTGATCCCGATTTACATCAGCTCCCTGTAGAGTGTATTGTGTTCGCCAGTGCCTCTATTCCTCCAGATCACACAGGGCCAGCCTGTCAATAAACCTGTCCTTTGATGTATAACATCAGCAGCCATTAAAGAGAAGTGTCCTCGCTGTCCTCATTATGTGTGCTGAGCTGGATCTTCCTGCGAGCTGTGACGGCTGCCCAGATTCGACACAGCATGCCGCCTCTGAAACAGCAATTTTTTTTGACAGATTTAAACATTTTAAACGTAATGCTACAAAAGGAGGTGCCTCAAACACCTTTGGAACTTTTTGATGTAACTTAAACTAACGATGTAAACAGGGCCATCGCTTCCTGTGTTTCAGCACGGACAGATTGTGTGAGGGTGATGCGTGGAGGCAGCTCACCTTAATCCACAATACATCAAGTCATCCCTGGAGGCCATGTGGAGGAGACAGTCCAAGGTGAACTCATGAGAGAGCAACTAGAAAACAGGATTGCACAAGTGTGGATTAATAGTAGGTGGATGAGTCACATCAACCAGCCACAGGGGTAAAAAAAAAAAACTAGGTTGTATATGGCTGACTTTACCTTTTTGATAGTGTCTTGATCTACAGAGACAGACCTGAGCCAGCGGACCAAAGCCTTCCTCTCTGGATTAGAGCTTTTCTGTGAAGCCAACTCACCACCTATAACATACAGAGTTTGCTACCATTAAGTTCTTTTGGGACTTGACACTAATTACATGCATTTAATGATGTTAATATTTCACATAACAAAAAACACCATGTGTTTATACAGCCAGAGACCACATAATCATTATCCAAACTGACAAGTCAAGTTTGCTGCTGATCCGACAGTCGACACCTCAAACAGAAACCAGTCAGACAGAAATCCCCCATCAGCCTGAAGCTGAGGCGTGGCAGGGATTGACTGGCACAAGTGTTAAGAAACACTAATGAGAATCACAGAGCATTGATAATCCGCAAAGGGCTTGGTGCTTCCACGTAATACTGGTCATGCTGCAGCTTGTATGGTTAATTGTCAGACAACAAGCTCCTACAAACTCTTAGAAAAGGCGTTGCGCTTCCGGAGACGAGCAAACATCCTTAGTTATATCGACTAGAAATATTATTTATTCTCATCCATCTGCTATTGGCTGCATCAAAAACACTAAGCAGAAAGGAATCATATCCAACTGATTTACTTTACCTGGATTTAAAGGTCTGATCATGAGACCTGACGCAGATCAAACAGAATACGCAAATGTTCCTCAGTGTTTGTTTTAACCTGCTTTGGAGTATAGGATGGATCAGTTTCAGCAAGCCAGAGTCAAACATACTGGTTGACTATTTAAAAAAAAAAAAAAAAAAGGACATGCCAATCATTTAAAGTAAAGGGTCAGGTTTGTTCAACTCTAATTTAATTAAAATAGGAGATATTCTGTTGGTATAATTCAATATTATCATCTTTTCGGCACAAAACTCCATATTTGTGTTTCCTAAACCTAAATCTAAAACTACAGGATCATTCCGCACTACTGCTGCTCGTACAAAACCTACAGAGACATACTCACTCACACTACCAAACTCGCATGGCAGTTGCAACACACACTAGTACACAGATGGATTACCTTCAATGACTGCTTCTTTCCTTAGTACTTCAATCTGTTCCTGCTTCCTCTGGACAGAGCTCTTCAATAGCTCCTGGTACTCTCTCTCCTTCTCACTCAGCTGACTCAGCAGTCTGAAACAACAAAACATAATCAGTTATTACCCCTCAGCAGAACTCCACTCCTTATTTGTCACTGTGTACTGCTTTATAGAGATGTCCGCCTTATGATTATTCACATTTTTACAGTAAAGATGTGATATTTATTTTCTAAATGTCAGATTACAGGAAGATTAAAAACTGATGATTATTGTCAATTTGCTCATCACAGAATCTCAGTATGAAAGAAAGCATCATGATGAAGAGGATGACTGTGTGCTACCTCCTGGTCTCTAGTCGCAGGTCTCTCAGTTTGTTGCTTAGGGAACAGGTGGTGTTCAGGATGAGGTCTGTAGGGGAGTCGGGGCTGGCTGTTGGGTGGAGCTCATAGATCGGTGCAGTCTGTTGCATGTGTGCTGGTGCCACTAGCTGGTCAGGGACCAGAACTACGGGAGTGTCTGGGTCTGCACACTCCTCCTCAGGAGTGCTGTCCTCAATCTCAAAAGAGCACTGCAGCTGGAGTTTCAGTTCTGAGAGGCAGAGAGTGATGTGGTAGAAGCAAGCAAATAAATAAATACAGTCGATGAAACAAACATATATTGGATAAAATGAGCTGCTTCACAGTGTGTCTCTGGCAAACACTCTTGTCCTCTGATGATCAGTTCTTTCTTTCTATTTGACTGTTAAACATGAGATTGGATGGATAAAAGCTCTACCTGGTAGTAGTACAGTTATGGCGTCCTGCACCGCCTGCCTCAGCAGATTGTCCAGAGCAAACATCCAATGAGGTTTCACCCGCTGTTGCTTCAAAACCTTCTTTACCTGCAGACAGAGCAGATGGTTGAATATGATTGTATGAATGAATGTGGCACTTTTGATTAAACGTGACAGCAGTGTTATCACAAGGAAAGTCTGTCTTGGCAAAGAGGTAACTTACTGCATCTTGGAAGCTGAACAGCACCGCCTGTAGGCTGTTCAGAGGTACTGTGGCAGCGAGCAGCGTAGCTCTGAGGTCCAGCAGGCAGCTGGTCAGCTGCTTCCTGTCAGGGGAGTGGATGTTGTCTCGCAAGCAGGTGATGAGTTTGTTGATGTGGTCTGCAGTGAGCGATGTTCCTTCACCATACTTTGAACAGAGGGAAAAAAAAGTTTTGTAAAAATGGGGATACTATACTTCTGCTTTGTTTTTTTGTATTCTGGAGGCACATAAAAATGCATCTTCATCTCTCATTAGTGCTCTTCACTTGGATAGTAACAGGGGGTTTTTTTTTCAGTTTTTTCAGTATTGTTCATTTATCAATCACCAAAATTCCATTTCCTTGTTTCTTAATGTTAAGACACAACATTTGATTATAGTTTGATTTAAATTAAACAACAAAAATGCATGCAAGCTGATACAGTGAAAGATCACGCAGGAAAAAGGAGATGGAAAGGATACGCCACACTGACAGCTACATTTTTTCTGCCGCCTTATTTGTTTTATGAAAACAAATGCCAAACCCAGTTTAAAGTTACACAGCCAAAATTCCCAAAGGCTCAGGATTCCTAACTTGTAAGCCAACTTCACTTATTAACTGTGCACTTACTGCAGACAGACAGTCATGCTACGTGGCTGCTGAGATTCGTGTATGTTCTTATTTCTGGATGTTGCAATGCCAGCCATTTGTGTAATATCAAACTAAGAAGGGATCCAGACATTCTTGGCACACCATGTCTTTGCCAACTAGCTCAAATTTACAGATACGGATAAATATCTGAGTCCCAGCTATCCAATAATTATTGAAGAACATGAAGGATGAATCATATGTGTCCTGCAGGAAGCGATGACGTTAACAGACATGCTGTTTCCTTCACCCACCTGCGGCACAGAGTCCTGTATATTAAAGACGACATTGCTGATGTAGTCGGTGAGAACTCGGTGCAGTGTGGCTCTCCTCTCACTGTCCTTTCTCAGCATGAAAAGACCAACATTCTCCTCAGTGGAGGATGGACTGCTCATGTCTGATGCCGAGTCGTCTGGTATTCTGGGCAGCAGGGGGAAACCAAGAGATAAATAAAAAAAAACAACATAAAAATAAATAAGTAGTGACTATACTGAGATTAAAACTACAATGTAAAGATATGGATATCAATAGTTAATGTGGGATTTAGAGGTTGTTTTTCAAGTGATACATGCTTAAAGGTTAAGTGGCATTTGATACTGTAGCATGATACCCTTTTTTCATCTTGGCAGGATGTCATCTCACCAGACTGCTGATTTGAAACCTCAGTGTGGTTTGCCACTGATGCAAGATGCTCTAGAACCATGCAGAAATAACAATGTATTCATTTGATTGTTCAGCAAAAAAAAATCAAACTCACGACAGGAAGCTGCTGGCGCTGGGTGGGCTTTCATCTGCTCTGAGGGCAAACTGCGGCCTCCTCAGGTCCAAAGAACAAGACAGGTCAATTGAGCCCGAGTACGAATCCGTGTCCTCCACAAGAATGGAGACAGGCACAGACAGGCTGCGCTGATAATCAGCTGCAAAACCCAGAGAGGTTGTGTTTAGATACTGTAGGTCATTGTTAAAAATCTCTGGCACTTACCAGATTTCATGACAGCAGGTGTCACAACAGGTGCAATAACAACCATTTACAAGAGATTTAACAGCAGAAAAAAAGTACAAGACAAAACAAGGCGAGCATTGAAGCCTCACCAAAAGAAAGGATGTCTTTAGGTTCTGATTCCTGTGGAGGTTTCGTCTTCTTTCTGGGAGACGACCTGAGGAAGGTGTCTTTCAGCAGCTCTGGCGCTGTGGCTCTGTCGTCTGGGTTTGGCACGAAACAGTTCATGATGAAGCCCTTTGCCTCATCTGACATGCACTCTGGGACCTTGGGGTGGATCTTAAACATGCCCACCTAGATGGCATTGTTTAAAGGATAATAACAGATTTGTAAAAAGATGATATTATTTACAATTAAGAGGACATTGTCTATGTTCAATGAGACAACTTTATTTGAGCATTCATATGCTATGCTATGAATGGTAGTGGCTCTCTGTGGCTGTAGTGATGCTGCGTTCATGTTATCATAATTATACGTACATTACTTGTAAAGTTGTATTTACAACTGATAATCTATGAAATCTTCGATATCCAACTCGGCACTTAATAAAGCCGACTGAAGCACTGACCATATTAAAAATCTGACTCGATGATGACGTTAGTTAAGTTCCTAAAAGTTAAGGAATGACCAGAGTCAATACACTCATCTTAAGAGAATCATGAGTAACTGTACTAAATCTAAACTTAATCCAGTTAAATTGTCAAAAACTTTCAGACAAACACACAAATATTAACCACATGGTTATGGTTCATGGTCTCGGAATTATGAATGTCTGCACTTGCTTTGCAATCCATCCGATAGTGTTTAAGATATTTCATTCCAGAAGTATTTTAGTAGTGATTTTTATTCAAATCTCTAGGAATGTTGACTTCCATGACAGAAAAACATGGATGATTGCATAATTCCTTTTTATGTAAAAATCCCTATCTATATGTTATAACATCCACGCAAAGACAATTCTCCCTTCTTTACCTTGAACATGGCTGCCTGAGGACTTCCCAGCTCATGAAAGGGTGTTTTGCCTGTTGCCATTTCTATGATAGTGCACCCGAGGGACCAGATATCTGCCGGCTTCCCGTAACCCCGGGGCCCTTGGTCGATAATTTCTGGAGCCATGTACTGAAGAGTTCCTATTGAAAAATCCAGCATAAAAGTCATTAAATACAAAAACAGTATAAAGTTTACAGATAAAAAGTACAAGGTATCCTCATAATGTATTTAAATAGAGTCATAAATGTCGGCTCCTCACCAGTAAACGTCTCGGTACAGGGGTTAATCCCTGCTAACCGTTTAGAGGTTCCAAAGTCAGAGATCTTCAACACTCCACTGTAGGTGTTGATCAATACGTTGTCGCCCTGCAGCAGAGACAAAACAAGCGCTACTGACCTACACCACATGGCTCAGGTTAAAATATTCAATCACATCAAATTATTATTTGCCTTCCAGGATCCTCTGTTCACCTTAATGTCTCTGTGAACTATCTGATTGTCATGAAGGTATTTGAGTCCCTCGAGGATCTGTTTGGTGTAGAAGATGATTGTGGCTTCATTGTCTTTCAAAGGGCCCCATTTGGAGCGCAGAAGAGATGACAAACTTCCTAGAATAAAGTATGTCAAATTTTTACAAGCTCTAAAAACATTAGTCCTCACATGCTCATGAAGGCAGAGCTGTGAACAAAATGTAAATTCACAATCCAAAATAAAACAAAATTCAGTTTTTGTTAAAAAGTTGAGTTATTTCTCAACCGTTTCTCCACTAAATTTTGCAAAATCAAACATGGAAATTAACTGGAATGGTCCGCAATTGTTTCAGATGTTTTTCTGACAACCATGCCATTGTCTTAACATGTTTTTTTCTAATGAGCAGGATGTCTTTGGAACCATGCACTTATTTAAACCCAGTAGGTGTTGCACAATCATCTGAGCACATGACTTCCTCGATGCTTTATAAATGCATCATCCTGTTACAAAGCTACACAGCCAGCAAGGAAATGCCGACTTGAAAGTGGCAACAGGGCTTCATTATGTTTTGCAATTTCCAAGGAATCAAAGCATGAATTCTTTCCAAGTCCCTATTGCCCCAAAGAACATCATTCAAACCATGACTATGTCAGCGTATAATTATTATTTAATAATAGGAATACATGAGTTGATATATTAGTCATATCTTCCTTTCAGTGTATTACCTCCTGGCACTTCCTCCATGAAGATCTTGATGAAACTGTCCTGACTGACAGAGCCCAGGTACTGGACAATATTCCTGTGTTTTAGTCTCTTGTGCAGAGCTATCTCCTCATGGAGGGGCTGGGAGTACCTGGGAAACACAAAGGAAATAAAAAGTGCAACTGTCAACATCTTACAAGGTCAACAATACAGTACCCCATGTCATAGTTGCAGTTATGATAATAAAATATGCAGAAATCTTGCAACATGCAGAAATTGCACTGGTTTGATCGAACATACACACATACACAAACAAAGTCTACACACTGTAGCTATTCAAATCTGGTGTCTCCAAACTTCATAATTTCTAATAAACCAATGTTTTTCTCTGAAAAAAAAATATAGAAGATGCATCATCAAATTCTCTTGGCAATGCCCCATAAACTCCATTTCCTGTCTGATACATGCAGCATTGCGTGTTTATAAATTTTAATTAAACTTCCATCGGGCATTAATATATAGAGGGTACAAACAATCTGTCAAACAATGATCAGGTTTGCATTATAAGTAAATAAATGAGATGGTCAAGGGGACGTAACAGCTTAAACTCCTGCTTTAAAAAGATACTGTATATACATTATGTAATGTACATTATGTAATGTACCATGTCATGTAATGTACCATGCTAGACTTTCTTCCAACTCTTTTCTCTACTCAGTTAACAGCATCTTTACTCTTTTGTTTTTCTACATCTGGTTATCACTACTCACTCATTATGACATACATTGAGTAATCGCTGCTGATAAGCTTACAGCCTGAAAATTACAACACAGAGGAGGGACAGATGATAAGGACTTTGTCTGTATCTGAGACTCAGAGGTTTCCTGAATACATTATTTCTAAACAGATCAAAGCTCTTTGAGCAGATGATAAAGTAATCTAAAACAGTCCTTAAGAGCACTGGAGATCCGACCATGCCAGTGAGTGTGATCTCTGCCAAATCCTTTCCCCTTAAGGCTGTTGTGGAAAGAGCATTAATGTGAGAAACAGTGCAGCTAAGTATTCCCTAGTGAAAGGATAAACATTTAATTTCTCGTACGTGCGGTCCTTCTCAGGAATCTCCTTGATGGCGATGCGTACTTGGTTGCTCAGGTCCCTTCCAGCGTACACCACACCGTACGTCCCTTTACCCAGAACCACCTTGTCGCCATTGTCATTGGTCTCATAGATGTACTGTAGAGTCAGAGGAAGGAGGCAGAATGAGTGTGCAGTGGCTGGAAATGGGAGTGTCTGCAGAATTGCGAGACATTTCTCAAGCACATAGTGAATGTGAAAGGAGCGGGGAGGTATTTCATTCACAGACTTTTGACATTCAAGATTCAATACTTCATTACAACATCAACATAACCACTTTGAATTTGTCGTTGTGAGCTCACATAAAAGATCAAAACATAGGAACCAATCACTCATACAACACATACAGTAATACATTAAAAAATGTAAGACAGGAAGGAAATTAAATCCAACACATACAAACAACATAGATAAAACTAGAGTTCTGAATTCATCTATTTCTATTCAGGTTTCTATAAATGTGACATTATGTCACAGGGATGATTCTGTGCTTGAGAATTTTATATTCCCAGCAACTGCAGTTGTTGTTCTTTGCCTCATTGAGGCAAGTAAGACCTAAAATAGAGCGCACACTGCATCAGAGGAATGAAGGACTGACCTCTAGTATTCCCCCAGTTAGATGTTCTGAGTCCTGAGCGGGGGCTTGAGCCTGCTGCAGCAGGGAGTTCACCAGCTCGCAGAAACTATTCAGAGGAAATTGTGAGAGGACAGTAATGTAGATGAGAATATGTTGTAATGGAGCACGTGGTTAAATATGGATTCAGTTATTATCAGTTAAAGTGAAGAAAACAACAACACCGTAAAATGTGACTGTAGATTACCAGTCCCATCAACGGTTTATTGCCTTTGATATCTATGCTGTTATTTTCTATTTCTCTCCCTTCACCCCAACTACTCGAGGCAGATGGCCGCCAACTTCTGAGTCTGGTTCTGTCTGAGGTTTTCTCCCTATTAAAAAGGAGGGTTCCCCCCCCCCCTCTCAGCTGCAACTCGTGGGAATTGTTGGGTTCATATATGTAATGTTGCATGGTTCCATTGTGAGGACTATTAAGAGTTAGGGCCTGATTTACTAAAGGTTTGCATCTGTAAAATCACATGCAAACTCCACACCACCTGCAAAAACATGTCCAAGCAGATCTACTAACTGCTTGCGTCTTTCAAATGTGCAATTTAACACCCGTTGTCCAGTAGTGTTTGCCTGAATGTATATGTAATATTGGGCGTTTCTACTTGAAGGTTCAAAATCCCAGGAGGGGAAATGCAAATGGAACCTGGAAGTAGGTATAAGAGAAGTGATTGCGTGTGTATTTTAGTACAACTAAAGGGCATGTATTAATCAGATGTGCACAATATGAGATGGCTGCTCTTATTATGGTGAGAAGGAGACGCAGGGAAACCAAAGAATACGTAGAAAACGTGGTTTTACACCCACGGAAACATTTTTCAGATGTCAAGAGGGAGAAATTATTCTGACATTTCTAAGTTAATGAATAAACTAAATGTTGATTGACAGCCAACAACAAGGAGGAGCCACATACCAGCAATTAAAAAACTTATTACGACTCAGCAATTTCCTGCCTCTGGGTAATTCCATTTTTGGTATTTTTCACCTAATATCTTGCCATCTTCTCATAATTTGATCTATTCATATTTTTGTTATTCCCACAGCATTGACTTCCTCGCTGATAATCTTCTATAAAGCGTTTTGTTCTTGTTGTATTTATAGGCTTTTTATTCATTTCAATGGGATCAGATTTCCTTTTGCTTTTGCAGTCGTTCTGTTAGAACGGCTGGAATCACTTTAACGCATTTGATTTGCACCTGATATCAAAGACGCAATTACTCTGAGTAAATCACCCGCAAAACGGGTGCAAAATAAATGTGCAAACTTTTGGAGTAAACATGCAATTTAGTACCCCTTATTTCAGATTTGAGTAAATCAGGCCCTTAGTGTCCAGTATGTGGGAGGAAAATGACCCTTTGTGAAAGGAAGAGTTCATCTGAATGTGTCAAATCACTGTGGAGTTTTTGATCACTATTTTCAAGAAGCGGCAATGTTTTTGCAGTTTTCCAACATTGGTCCTTACTAATACAAATAATAATGAGCGATAAAAGGTTTGATATTATTTAGCAAATGTATGTATTTTGCTGTCCGGTAACCCAATCTAAAATGAAGCCGGCTATAGCAACCTACAGCCAAAACATTTTTTACACCTCAAACATACACACAAATCATATTGATGAGAAACACTAAATGTAAACAAAACAAGATAACGCCACGAAGCACCTTTAAGGAGTCAGTCAATACAAATTACTAAAAACAACAGCAATCTTCCCCTACTTTCTCCAGTTAATACATACAGTACCTGTGCATACTACCATAATACCATATGCTACTGAAACTGTCATTTCAGTTTTACTTTCATTTCTTTGGATAAAGTTCTTTGAAAAAAGAAACATTCCCAAGTAACTGTAAATGTTGAATTTGAGAAAGTCATTTACTCTTTAGCAGCAATTCAAATGAAGTTGACTCACTTTATATTAAGATGGCAGAAGAGATTACAGCAGTAATCTGTAGTGCTAGACAGCACTGGAGGTTAGACAGAAATGTAATTGTTTATGATCTGGGTCAAGTGTTTTTTGAAGGAGAGTGAAAAAGATCTATCCAAGGTTGGGTTTTTTTTACAGCGGGCAATAAAGGAAATATGACTCATAGAGGGTGACGATGTCACACTCATTTCTCGAGGTCGCTGTCGACAGCCTGAAAAAGAAGGTTTGCTTTCTTACCTACTGACACATCCGATTATCTTCCTGCACCCTGTACTGATGGTCTGAATTTGTTTATCTAGCCTGTCAGTTGCTCAGTGAGCAGGTCATTCACATGGCCTTATACGTTCACACACACACACACACACACACACACACACACACACACACACACACATGCACTTTGCCTTGTTGTATCCTTGCAAATTTGTCACCCACCCCTTACAGTGAATCTCCGAGGGGAAGCACAGCTGGAAGTCATCAGAGTTGTAGAGGACATACAGGAAGCAGCTCCGCTCATCGATCTTTGAGGCACTTTGGAGACAAAAAGGCAAACACATATTGTGATTATTCAAACAGTCAAACCTATAATTTATTAGTTTAACATAAATGAAAATGGATTTCTGCTGCACATAAAGACCATGCGTTTGCAGTTTATAAGCGGCCCTGCAGCCAATCGTTTTGGGTATTTGTTAAAAATTGCCCAACTGGCAAATCGGCAGACAAGACAAGTCTAAAGTACACAATAACAATGAGCAGTAGTCGTCGGGCAGTCAGGAAAAAGCCCGCAAAAAAAAAAAAAAAGCAGAGCCTGAAAATACGCTGACTACAAAAAAGCTGACAGTCAGCCAAGATTTCTGAGACAACCCGTATGTTTTGGGCCCTCTGACTTTGCCGTAGGTCGGACACACCCAGAAGTGAGGTGGTATTTGCACATGCTGTAACTTTACCTCACTCCCCGAATTGCATTTGCTGGGAAAGTCCACTGGTGCAAGCCTTTCTGTCAAATCAAATATGGAGTTAAAACACATCAGTGTGACGGCTAAGACATGAAAAAACAGATACGTTTGAAAGGAAAAGAAAGTAAACAGCCCTCTTTGTAGTAGGAAACTTTTTTTTCCCTCCCCTTTATAGACAGAGACTGTCAAAGAACACACCCACACACCTCTGATTAAACATTCACCATACTCTAAAACAACATTAGAAAAGTTAGTTATTTCTATAATTATGCAAAATTGTGCAAGCCATCCATACAGACTGTAGACTGAGAGATGTATTCAGATCGGAGAGAGTCTGTAGGAGTGGGGAGTGTGTGTGTGTGTGTGTGTGTGGGTGGGGGGCTACATACTTTTAAGGGCGTGACGTGTTCCAACTGGACAGTGCGACTTTCGTCTTCCTCGCTCACACACACAATAGCTGGTTGGAGGACTTTACTGGGCTCCAGAATGAGCACCTGAAAAACAGAAATCCAAAAAAGCTGATCCCTTTACCAGGATTTTAAAAATATCCACAATGTTTTCATATTTTTCTAATGAGAAGCCAAAACTCTCCTGCTGTAATGTGTTTTAACCTTAAGATCCAGTTGAGCAGAGGCGGGTCTTGTTAGTCACTAACTTCCCGAGAAGATTTAAGTTGTTTGTTTATTGTTACGTTTAGTATTAATGTAATCTGTGTCGTCTTACTGGGCAGCGGCCTGTTGAAACTGTGGGTTTACACGTCTGCAAAAGCAGTTCCATCCAGAGGTCCATTGTATCCTGTTTAGGATATCTCACCTCAGGCAGCTTGGCAAACTGACGGTACAGGATGTATGTTTCCATAATGGATGCTACATACCTGAAAGAATCACACTAAGCTTGTTAGTCCACGTACAATTAATATGCAATAAGTCTTTTATTTTGCCCCTTAAAATAATTTCTGATCCATTGTATTTTTTATCAAAGCGATCAAATTAAACAACCGCGCTGTAGTAACTGAATGTTGATGCTGACTTAACACGTCGATTTGCACGATTGCTACTCATAAAGACCGAGTGTTTAAGCCTCACCAGATAGGAGCCTTGAATCTGTAGAGCTTCTCAGAAGCCTCAATGACTTTCTTGTGCTCGTTGGCGAGGATGTTTGCTCCGAGGTAGAAACCAACGTCCCAGTAGTCCTTCATCTTCTCCAAACTGCCCTTTCTACCGAGCAGGGTGCTTATAGCCACACCTAAATATCAACATCATAACACAAGAGCAAAACAGCTTATGAACATTTAATTCATGTGAAATCACCAGATGGTAGCCCTGTGCATGTGTGTAATGATATGCACCTCAACTACAGTATGTAGAAATACATTCTTCTACGTGCACTAGTTGTCAAAGTCTGAGGAACATGTTGTACCTGTAAAACACTTTCTTCATTTCACCTAGAAAAAGTGTTTGTGTTATCCTTATTATGATTTGGTTTATGATAAAATGTAATAAAGATTTTAGTTATATTTTCCAAATATTTCACTGCATTAAAAAATATCACCAAAAATGAAATATGAATTAAAATTGTGGGATGCAGCATAATAGAATTCTCAGGTTTACAACCCTACAGGATATAGTGTCATGTGTCAGTAGTAGAACATTTATGATATAATAAATACGCAGACTATAAACTTTGATTTTATTTTTTTACTTATTTAATTTTAAAAAATAAAATTGAAGTTTCTTGTTGTCAGATTTTGTGTTTCCTAAATATTATCCTACCTACACAATAAACTTGATATTGTAGAGGTGTAAATTTAAGGACTTGTAATTACTAAGGCAGGTTCTTGTAATAAATTATCTTTGGTGGACAAAGAAACAGCATTTAGCACCTATTTTGCGCAGCTCAATAGAAGTATCAAATTCATGGCCAGCTGCCATCAGGAGGACCACGTTGTTGATGCCCGAGTGAAGAGTCGGCTCTGTTTCAAATGCTTTTCCATACCTGAAAAACAATATACAGAAATGACTGATGTCAGATTAAGAGCATGAAGTGCATCAGGAAACAGAAACATACACTGCAGAAACATATAAGCAGCTGCAGTCACAGCAATACAGCAGGTAATTGGGTTTGTCATGACAGAGTAGTCTTAAGAGAAAAAGACAGACAAATGCCAGCTTTCTAATGTGTGGAAAGGTTTACGTGACTGCCAGACCAACAAACGCACAAACGGGTCGTACCAATAGCAGGCCTGGTCTCTGCTGCGCTGGTCAGTGAACGCTGAGTTCATGAACATGTCTTTGTAGATGCGTCCACACAGGCAGTACACGTCTGATGCCACCTTGTCCCCCGACTCTACAATTGGGAGAATTGCATCCAAAGCCTTTGCGCGATCCCCAGGGCGATTCCTCCTAACAGGAACATGTGATAACATCCACAGGTGATGTAGCTTTGACAAAGCCCCTTGTATGTTGATACAAAGGCTACAGGCCGAGTATGGTAAGAAAACTCAAAGCTGAAACCAGTAAAGAAAGATTACAATAAACCCAGCTGCAGTAGTAGTCATGTGCGTACCTGTTTAGAGCGAATATATAGTGAAACTTGATATTCTGATGTTTTGCTACCCGACACATGGGCAGGTTGTTCAGAGTCTCCACCAGTTTGATCATGGCATCGTAGTCCTGAGAAATGGGTGTACAATCAAAATGTATTCCCTCCCATGTTCATATCTGATGACATTTAATATTTTGTGTTATTACAACATTTAATAATATCAATAACTTGAACCTCAGTAGTCATTTTCCTTAATATCCATGTACATTTGGAACACTGGACACATTATCTGGTTCATAGTGACTCTTGAAGGCACCCATACCATCAGCAGCAGTTATTTCATAAGAAAACGATTTCTTTTTCAAGTTTTAAACTGAAAATGGATCAGTTCATTAGTCCACAGACATTTTCACGTTAAAGAAAAGGGAGGATTTGCAATTTTCTTTTCTATAAACTGAATCCCTTTCGTTATCATAATTTTTGTTTTGTTCACTGATTGACAATGATAAAATGACATTTTGAAAGATAATCACTAGTTGGAGCCCTAGATCTTTTACGCACTGCATGTCTCTGCATTTATTCCGAGACACGTGTATTAACACATAAACACACACCTGTATGTCCCTGTAGGACAGCAACAGGTTCATCACTATATCAGGGGTGAGCAGCTCGACACTGTCAAGGCGTTTCTGGATGCGGCTCAACTCCTCACTCAGGGCTCGGCCGCTGAACCGCTCCCGCGCCATACGAATCTCATGCCTGATTGACTCCCGGAAGTACTCGCTGTCAGCATCAAGAGCAGAGGAGGCAAAACATTTCACACTTTTATCATCTGCAATAAATCAGCCACGTGAAGTTACACATGGCAGAAGCTGTGATTTACAGCATAAGCACATGCATGTATAATCTGACATGATACTGTTGTTTGGCAAAGCAGTTCATGCTTGACCTGGACTGAATGTGCACATTGTTCAGCAGATGCACCAGTCTGTCCACCAGCGGGGTGAGAAGGGGCTCCAGCTGGAAACTGGGCTGCATCAGCTCTTTGATGCAAGTCATCATCGTGGCGTCACAGGCGAACACTTTGCCGTGAGGTGACACTACGTACGGGATGAAGGTGTAACTCCCACACTGCTCCTGAGGGAAAACGACACACGGGGACAATTCACACTGGGAGATCTTGCATTGGCCTCAATAGGCCTGAAGCATCATTTTAAATTTGTCAGAGTATTTTTGCTTTTGCAAAATAATTGAAAGTCACATTTGACCTACATTATAAACAAAATACTTGAAGCCCATTGATCGTAGCTCTCAATAGAACTTGTGACGAATTACATGGTTTTATATTGTGACTATTTGCTGCTTTTCCTTTGTATGTAATATTTGAATTGAGTATCTTTGGATTTTAGATGTTTCATCAGAAAAAAAAAAAAACTTTTCAAGATGTCATCTTTGGTTCTGGGAAATTGCGATGGATATTTCCTGTTTTATGGACCAACCCATTAATCGATTGGAATAAATTATAATAATAATCAGCAGATTAATCAGTCATGAAAACGTACATTAGTTGCAAACATGGCTGGATTAATGAGCTGCAGTGCCCTGAGACAACAATAACCCCTTTATCTATTGACTGCCTCCATTTATTTCACTCCCATTGAGTACAGTGCACAGTGATACTAGATTTGTCAAAAGAAAAAAAGACCCCCTGCAGTTTCTATAATTCAAAGTCCTTCTCATTTCACTACATATTGTACTTGAGCGTGCACATTTTGACACAAATGATAAATTATTCCAATTATCATTAACTATTTTGCACAGTGAGGTTAACTTTGGGAGCCCTTTGGGGTTTAGGGCCTCCTCAGGTTGTTGCCCACCTTATAATCAAACCATGGTTGCAATGGAGCCCTAGTTTATCTGTCACTTCATCTTTATACAGTAAACAAATAAAGGGCAGCTGTTACCTTGACAGCCTGTAGATCCGTATCTTGCTTGTAACAGTACAGAATTATGTTGTTAGTCATACTGAAGCTTTCTCTCACTCCAAGGTGGTAGAAAAGTGATGGCTGGCAGAAAGTGTCACTCATCTCCACCACTGCTACATCTGCGGGGGGAAATTAAAAAAAATAAATAAATTTAAAAAAAAAAAAAAAAAAGAACGGTTGAGTTTGCGTAATTGGCGTAAAAGTGCACGCGTGTCATCCAAAGTGCACCGCGGTCAGCATGCCCGCACTTGCCTGTGTTGTAAAAACTATCCAGGATGTCTGTGGTGCCCAGTGATATTCTCTCGTACGAAATGGTTTCAAAAACAGCGTGTGCGTCCGCGCAGGCTTCCTTCAGACATTTCAGCGATAAGTTCTCCTCCGTCTGCGGCATTGATGCGCCCTCGTTGACTATGTATGCCACGGACACCGCTCTGGTCCGACTCCGCGGAGACATGATCTGTTTACCCGAACCGTTGCTGGCCGTCAGCTCTATCGCCAACGAGTCCTGCCAAAAACTTCCAGCAGACACCCAGACTGGATCCTTCCTCTTCAGGTCGTGCAGGCTCATTCGCCTGCGCTCCGTCGTGTACATTGTTCCGCCTTTTTTTTTTTTTTTTTCAAACCTTAAACTCAATGCATGTGTTTCGCAGGCACAACTTCCATTTACAAAGCGACTGTAGGGTTGCTTCTTTTTGTAATTCCCCAGGTGAGTCGCCGCGTCCGCCTCCGCTCGGAGCTCATATCCACGAACATTCCCGGCCCTCCTCTCCACTCGACCCGCCCTCCTCTCCTCCCCTCCCCTGCTCCGCCTGTTGGTATTTGGAGACTGAAACTGTAAACCTCACGGCCTCGACTCTCGCATGACCTCTGCTGTGAAAAAAACTATTCAGCTAATCATTTTACTCAAAAGAACTAACGCGGTGGCTCTGCTTCTTCTTTCTCATTGCCTCTTCTAGTATAGAATCAATAAACTCGTAACTAAATGAGACAAACCAAAATTAGACGTGCAGAAAATCCAGAGGAAAAGTGTGCATAATTATTAATATAATAATATTTATAATGATATAATTAATGTCTGATACTCTGTAAAATACACACAGCAGCTGACTGCAAGAAAACTCTTCCGATCCAAATTTTCAGTCTTTATTTACAGTACAAAAATGAAAATTTACTATGAATGCATCTGAACTGACAAAAATAAAAGAACTCTTTAAATACACGCTGCAGGAAACACACAACAGCATCAGTTCTTTTCCCTGCACTACAAAGCAACAGAAAAAAAGAAGAAAAAAAAAGAAAAAGCAATATTCTTACAAGTCTGTGATGTTTACGCTGACAACAATCAATGCTTTTTAAACATGAGTCGAGAGTTCACATTCCAATAATGCAATGTACGCTGACATTTATAGCATAAACATAGACAATGAGCTATAATTTGTACTCAGTGCTGCGACCCCACCCCCCCCCCAAAATATATAATTCGTTAGCAAGATTATCTTTATGTGGCACTGAGCACTTGTTTAATGTGAGCACTGTCAGATGGAAGATCAGTCATGCATCACACCGACGTTACAGAAACAACCTGAGAATAGGAAGTCTTCTCCGAGACAGTTGTGGCAGGTTTAAGCAGAAGTTCAGTAATTACAGAATATATACGACAAACCAACCTTGTTCCATTATGTTAATGAAGTCCCACGTTTGACAAATTTATTGCTCCGCTCCCTGCAGAAACGGCTATATGTTGTTGTTGTTGTTGTTGTTGTTGTTGTTGTTGATGATGACGATGTTATCTAACCTGAATCAATTTGGGGCAAAACGGCGCGCGGGGAAATGTTTACTCATCGAGGCCCTCGTCGTCCTCTTCCTCCTTGGCGTCCACCTCGCTCGTGTCCGAGAACTCGTGCAGCAGGACGTACTCGCGGCTGCTGAAGCCAAACTTGAGCACGTCTTTTTCTTTGAGCTCGTAGTAGCGCTGGGACTCGATGCGCTGGTTGTTCAGGTACGTGCCGTTGCCAGAGCCGAGGTCAATGATGTAAGGCCTTACCCTGCGTCCGGTGGTGCCGTCCGCCCGCGTGAACCCCACCAGTCTGCAGAAGTGCACAGAGAACGGTAGACGTTTACCAACTGCAGAGCAACGCAACAGTCAACGTGTTATCATTTCTAAAGCAAAGCGTAGGGCGAAAGACGGCAGCTGTCTCGCGGCTGTCACTCCTACCTGTACTGGAATACTGCGTGTTGCTTGGAGCAGGACGGGTGGTCGATGGGGATGTCGGCGATTTTCCTCTGCCGCCCCAGCAAATAGGCACTCTGTCTGTGGATGTACATGACCGGGAGGGGCTCGTCGTTCTTGAAAGGGTACAGTCGCCACCTGCGTTTCGGAATGCGAGCCTCGGGCGGCTCGTTGTACTTGATCACCACCCCGCGGAATGTGTTGGTGTCTTCCGTGAGCGCCCCCGAAAGTTCAAAGTTGGGCTTCTCCTTCTCAGCGGGAGGAGCGTTGCTGTCGCTGCTGCCTTCTTCGGACTGTCCGAAGTCGTGCTCCTGGTTCTCCTCCCGCCGCTGACGGTTCTCCCTGCGCCGCTCGTCGTGCTGCTGCCGCTCGGCTTGCTGGGACCCGGGCGCGTTTCGCTCCCCCCGATGCCGCTCACCGCCGCCGCCGCCGCGGTCTCTCTCCCGCGGCGGCCTGTCCGACTCCCACCTGCTCCGTCTCTCCTCCGGCTGGTCGTTCCTTCTTCTCCGCTCATCACCGCCGGCCCTGTGCTCGTCCCGCTCCTGTGACATATTTCAGAAGAGAGAAGATTTATTAGTCCGGGACGAACGTTTACAGTTAATAAGTTTTAAAGCGGTCATCTCCGGCATTTTGTAACTCGCATCTGTCGGAGGTTTCCTATTGTGAAACGGGAGCGTTTCCTCTGTTCCGTCACCAAACGCTGCTCATGTGGCAATCCTTGGTTTTCTCTCCATCATTTTGTAAGATATTTACCTTACTACGTAAAAGTGCCTTTAAATGACTTGTGTTGTGATTTGGTGCAATATAAAAAAAATAAATAAATAAAATAAAATCAATTACAGGTTTTGGATGTCATATCCCAGTGACGAATGTATAAAGGTGATGCCAGAGTTACCAGTCGTTACTTTTCAATGCAGCTATATTGGCTCTCCGATGTTAAGAAGCTATTCACCCGCTTTACTTTGACATCGGCACCACGGTGAGGACTTCTCCTGTTTCTGGGAGATCCGCTGCTTCGTCCGGCGGGAGAGGTCTCCCTCCTGCCCGGTGACCGATCCCTTGTCCTGCCGGGGGACCTACATGAAGATCATGAAAGACGCTTAAGCAATCTTTTTTTTTTTTTTGGCTCAGATGCAACTAGTACGGGTGGCAAGATATGTATGTTCAAAGGCTTAACGAACAAAACAACTACCGTAACTCTTAACTTAGGCCGTCGGGAGTAAATAATACAAATTACGTGGGGCGATCTGCTGACTTTATTTGTGTATACCTGCTCGTTCTTCTACGCGGCGGACTGGAGTTGCCGATGGATCTCGACCTCGAGCGGCGTGATGTCTGTGGCCTACCAGGGCTGAGCTGCTCCTCCTTTATCTTAACTTCGGGTTCCCGCTCAGGAGATTCCCTTCTCCTCTGCCGCTTTTCTTTGGTCATCCTGAAATGTTTCTAAAACTATTTCGACCCGTTACGTGACTAAACGTGCATCGTAATCCAAACAAAAACATAAGAAAGTCAACGAATGTAACAAAGTTCGACTGTTACGCTGGTATCGCGAACTTCCGCTTCTTGCGGTACGCCCAGAAATTCCTCTCGGCGTCGCCGCTGTCCTGTGCTCGCTTTTGGTTCCGCCATAATGTAGTCGTGTTACGTACTGTAAACTTAACAAAACAGAGGGTTTTTTTTGTTTTGTTTTGTTTTTTTTAAAGTAACGGAAAAATAAGAATGATATTTTTTTTTTGTCTTTTACTTTTCTTCTTCTTCTTTTTTTTCTTTTTTTTAAAGAGATATTTCCTTTATAATATATCTCGTGTGCTTACATGAGGTGCATTTTATAACGCAACTTAAAAAAAACACCAGACTTAAAAAAAAAAAAAAAACAGCAACTCGTTGACGGTGCTGATTAAATCGCATTTATGACAATACAATTGATTCCGCTCAGACGCTGTTGCCATGACAACGCAAACAGGGAGCCCGAAATTATTGTCAGGTTCAGTTGTTGTTTTTTTCCCCCCCCGTAACTGAAGGATAAGCCAAGGAGCCTCTAGTTTTTTTTTTTTTTTTTTTTTAAGTCCTATACATTTATTACCGTCGTTAAACACAATGATTCGTCCAGGCGACTCTCTCCTGCAATACGAGAATCCAGTTTTGGTCAGCAAAAGCACCGACAGAAAATTACCAAAGGTGAGTTTACCAAGCAAGTTAACGTAAACCAGCTACGTCTAGGTAATGTTTGTCTACTTGACTCAAGTAGCATTAGATAGACGACTAGAAAAAAAAAATACTTTAAATGAATACAAAACTGATATTAGACTGATTAAAAAAAAAAAAAAAGCTGACCTCTGTCGTAATATTTTATCACACTGTTTGAACTTTAAGTGGTAAAGTTAACTCTTGAAAAGCTCACTATTGGCACCATCTTTAGTGGCATGTTAAACTATTCTGTTGCTGTCATTAGTTTATTTTTGTTGTTGTTGTTGTTGTTGTTGTTGTAAATGTCACATTTTGGGTGTGGAACAGGTCTATCAATGCTTTTACACCTTGTGGACAAATCTGCAGTCTGTCAAATAATATTGAATGAGTTTGTAAATAAATTAATTTCAAGACGGTTCCATATGGTGGATAAAAAAATATATATATACAGATGTGTGTGTAAAATAATACTTGTTTTTAATTTAATAATTATACTTTTGACGACAGGGACGCCCTTTGAGAGTGAGCCCTCAGCAGCCTGCTGACTCGGCACCAATTCCACCACCCCCTAAACCAAAAACAGGCCCTTCTGGGGCCAGCCGGCTGGACAATGAGGAGATCCTCAATGCCATCTTACCGCCCAGGTATAGTTCTTCTTATCTACAATATATTGTTCAGCAAGTTCAAATTTCTCAAAATAATGCTTCTGCAGGGAATGGATGGAGGGAAACCAACTGTGGGTGCAGCAAGTGTCCAGCGCACCTTGCACAAGGACAGAAGTTGTGAACCTGGAGGAACTCCTGGACAGGAAAATGCAGCAAATGCAAGCCAGAGAAACGGGGATCTGCCCCATCCGCAGGGAGCTCTATTGCCAGTGTTTTGGTAGGTATGGAGTTGAGATGATAGTGAGCTGTTGTTACAGCGTAACTTTATAAACACAGATACTTACCTGACCGACATCTTTACTCAAAACGCACGGATTATACCAAGTCTTGACTTATAGATGGTGAGATTTTTTTTTTTTTTAATTTTAAGGTTCATTATCACAGATCATTTTTCACAAACTCTGCAGTCTGAGTCTGCTAATTTTCTATTTCTTTAAGATGAGCTAATCAGACAGGTCACCATCAACTGTGCTGAGAGGGGACTGCTGCTGTCGCGGGTTAGAAATGAGATTCAAATGACTACTGCCGTGTACCAGACGCTGTACGAAAGCGGCGTGGCTTTCGGCGTGAGGAAAGTACTGCAGGTCGAGCATTGCAAGACTGACATGGAAAAAAAGGTAAGGGCACCTATCCGGAGGAACGCAAATCAGATTTTTGCAACACTTCGGAAATTCATAGTTAACAGATTTAACTTGCCACTCATCGAATACTACAGGACTACACTGAGACTGTCATTTAGTTACACGTCCAGCAGAGAGCACCATTTCTTTCTTTTACGGTTAAATAAAGAAGGCGGCAGTCGCCTTTACAGAGCTGATCCTGTGTCACAAACAAACCCACAAGTGTGTTTAATTGCGATCGTAGATTTCGGATCTGGAGGATGAGAATCAAGCTCTGAAGAAGCAGCTGAACGAAAAGGAAGCTAAATGTGATGCAATTGTAGAGAGAGAAGCTGAAAAGCGACAGGTTGAGGAAAAGAAGCACTTGGAGCAGATTCAGTTCCTGAAGAAAACCAACCAACAGCTCAAGGTAACATTTCATAATTACATACAAAAATATACACATGTATAAATGTATTGTAGATTTAGCACCAACAGTAGCTGTGTCACCTGTCTCAAGATTTATATGACGTATTTGTCTTTTCAGACCCAACTGGAAGGAATAATCGCGCCAAAGAAGTGAATTCAAAAAGCAAGAAGCCAGTTGTCGTTTCCCATTTCAAGATGTTAATAAAGTTGATATCTGTCTTATTTCTAAATGATAAATTAATGTAAACTTAACTAAGTAATTTGTGAATATTTAATTTTTCTTGACAATGGCATGACAACATACAGTGTATGTACACTTCAAACAATTACTTCCACATATTTCTCTTGAACATCAAAAGAACAGTACACTTCTCAGACATTTTAGAGGCCATTAAACACTCGGTAAGCTTGCCACCCTCGGTCAACCTGTCATTTCAATAAAATGTAGCCTTTTTGGCAAATTTTTAATACACATTTTATTACAAATACTGTGTGTTGTTGTTGTTGTTGTTGGTTGTTTTTTTTTAACTCCAGTCTAATGCTTTGATCTTTTGGCCCTCTGGCCTTCCGTGGCTGCTGCTGGGATCTTTCGGTTCTGGTTCTTGTTTTTCACATTGTGCGTTTCGTAATAACGGACGCCAACTTTCTTCGCCCTCTTAGCACGGTCCATTGATCTCCTCTGTACAGATGGATGAAGAGAGAGGAAGAAAAAAAAATTATATCTTCTAAAAAAAAAATTATTTTTTTTTAAATGTCTGTTTCATCGGTAAGAGCAACAGACATTCATCTCATGTGCATACTCAAGACATATTGGCCTGTTTGACGTCAGAGAGAACAAACACTACATACCTGTTTAGATGTCAGTCGGTCCGGCTGGTTGGACTCCTCATCCTCTTCAGTTTGCATCCTCTTGCTCCTCTGGTTTGCAGCTGAATACAAATAAATATTAAAAAAAAAGCCATACAAATATAAACACTACAAAGTAGAAAATATCATATCTGTAAATATCCTCGAATCAGTAATTGATTATTCTGTTTTTTTTTTGGTTTCCAGGAACTGTGGAAGATGTTGGACCACAGTTATGATCTGATAAACTTTCCCAAATAACTCCTAGTTTCAGCACCATACAAAAATGCTGATTAACTACCTTTCTTCTGTTGTTGCTTAGCTGCTGCTGCTTGTTTAGTCTTCAAGTCTGTGAACACTTTGTCCGAAAGTGCCTTGGGTATCCTGTCCAAAGACGTGAAAAAAAAATTGTTATCAAACAAAGAAAACAGTTTACTCCTGTTTGGATCTGCTACAATGAACAGTAATTAAATTAGTCTTGCAGTAACTATAGAGCTGTTACTCTATGTTGTTCTTCAGCGTGTGAGCTGAAATTCAACAAGGGGCTGCAGATTAAAGAACATATAATGACACTAAAGCGTTATGGAAACGGGCTCCTGACGGGACGTCGGAATGACGACTGCTTGTTCCTCAGCGGCTTAAAGGCTGGTCAGCATGAAGCACTTAAAATCCTTGGCATCCCTCTGCGTGACAACTTCATGTTATTGGATGAAACGAAATAAGGATAATAAGACGAGACAAGAAAAATTTGATGGTGAGGTTTGGGCTCGAGCCGACTGACCGGATTGCAGAGAAGCGCTTGGATTTGGCTCGGTCCAGGAACTGCTTGTACTTTGCGATCTTCTCATCCAGCTCACGTATTGCCTTCCGTGAACCCTTGCTGCCATTTGCCTTGTCGGTCGGTGCGGTTGTGGGCTCGCAGACCTCAGGCTCTCCGTCGGCTGGTTTAGCAGTGATCCCGTCCTCCTCTTTTGCCTCTTCGCCCTCCTGCTCCTCGCAGTCTTCCTCGCCGTCAGAGCCGGAATAGTCAGACATGTCCAGGTCGGGCATCTCCACGGGAACCAAGTCTTCCTCGGTGAACTCGGGTGCCACGTTGATCTTGCCAAAGTTCTGTCGCACATTCGCCAGAATCTTCTGGACCTGCTCCTTCTGTCTCTGCTGCTGTGCTTCTTGTTCCTCCGCGGCGGCGTCCGGATTGTCGGGCTGTTTCTCCTGCACGTTCTCCACGACCCCCGATGGTCCTTCAACTGGCAACGGCTTCGCGTCCTTGAGAAAGTAATAAAACACATGTTTCCAAAGAGGTCACAGCTTGGTGAAGAAGAAGAAGAAGAAGAAGAAAAAAAAAGAGTCCTGGTAAAAAGAAATGTGTCAACTCTTACCTCTTGCTCTCCCTCTGGTCCAGGTGGTTTCGCAAAGAAGGGGATACGTCCTCTCTGCCAATCATTTAACACCATTTTGGAGACAGTGGGGAGATCTGGCTCGCCCCCCTGCACGATACCAAGAATACATCGTTTAGGGTTAAGTTTCAGAGTTAGTGGTTCAAATACACTTGCGTAACGTGAATGCTGTCCAGAGACCACATAATATAAATAAGCAGAAAATAGACCAGATGTATTTTTCCTGCACTTCACAAAGGGGTCAACTAAAATACGCTTGTCGAACTTGTAGAATACTTGACGAATGCTAAATTAGAAATGACGACTCAAATTGAGAATGAAGCTTTGCTGGCAATTATATTTTAAAAAAAATGTTTAGAACCTAAAATGACAGAAACAGAATGAACACTAAACACAAAGCAGTGTAGCCAGAATTGGTGCTCTGTTTAAGAAAATGAAAGTTGAACCTTCAGAAGTTTCCCCATGCGAAACGCCATCTTCTCCAGAAAGTCTTCAGGAGATTTCCACGTGGGGATGCGGTATGTCTTCTGAATGTATTCTGGCTTGGCCCGCTCCAGTACTGCCCCAATGTGGTCCTCTGGGGTCTTAATCTTCTCCACTTGGACCTTTGTGAGGAAAGGGAAGAAAAAAAAGGCCAGCAGTTTAAGATATACGGCCAACATGCAAAACCTTTGATCCCCATTAAGGATGTGGAGGATCAGAATTGGAGCTGATCAAGACATTTTTTTTTGTTTTTTAAACAGCTAGGTATTAGCGTGATGAAACCCAATCCACTTTCAAGTCTGTTCAAGACACTCTCAATTACTCGAGACTGTCAAAAATGGCGCATTAATAGCGGATGGACTTTTTTTTTAAGTGACTGGGAAACTGTCACAAAAACCAGGGTACATAAAGGAAAAATCAGAAAGGGACTTACCACTCCTTTCAAGACAATATCAGATTCACTGTCCTCTGAAGGGTAGACGACACCGGGGCAGTCGATGAGGAAGATGCGCCTCATCAGAGTGATGTACTGCCACACCTAGAAAACCCAGGACATTAGTGCTGACAGTACAGCCACAGCATTTCAGTTTCACACAGGACGAGAGATCCATTTATAAAATATGAAACAAATATAATGAGTAGGGGAGCAAACTATAAAACAAATGTATCCTTTGGAAAAGAAAAGCTTGTATAGAACTCTAATAACTGTCTCCCAATGAAGTCTTTCTATGATTGGTTCATCAGCTAGAGGGATTTTAATGCAACTTTCCACATAAAAAAAAAAAGAGAAATGCTTCCATTCTAAAAAGTAGAGGAAAAAGCGTTACGGCAGTGCTGCTGATCGTGAGCTTGCTTGGTTCTCACCAGTGTCGGGTATGTGGTGCGAGTCAAGAACAAGGCGGGATATAAAGTAGTGCTGGACACCGGCCCATCAGATTCATTAGATAGGTGTGTAAAAAACAAATCTCCTTTCTGTTGTGGTCCAAGTTCACAGCTCTGGTGAGCACGGAAAAGTTGAGATATTTTCCCTTTCTTTCCCCTTGACCCTTCTTTGGAAATGTTTTTTTCTTTTTTTTTTGGGGGGGGTTCAGATCCTTGTTCGTTTCCAAACAGGATAAGCAGCCCGAGAGAGAGAGAGGAAATTAAGGATAAAAATGGTTGTTGTTCTTTCTCTTGGCCCCGTCTCCACTTAGATTTTCAGCTATATCGAAAGAAAGCAGAGCGGGCTCCTTCTGTTGTTGCAGCTATCAAACATTACTGAATTAAACAGCGAGTAACATGCATCTTTTCACCTCGCGTCACCTCCCCACCCAATCAAAGCTCCATTCACCTCTTTAAATGAAATACCATAATTTAGGCAAACCTTTGGAGTTAATATTAATAATTGTTTTAAAATCAATCAATAAACTGCAGTTTCTCGTGCTCCGGTTGATCAAACGGCCTCCTTTTCTAACTCTCCGTTGCTCTTGTCGCTTTCTGGAATATCACGGCTTTTAAGACAGTTCTGCGAGACACGTGACACGTTGACATTACCTTTGTTTCTCCGGCGAGGGGTGCTACGTTGCAGACCTTCTTAGACCGCAGAGTGTTAATGACTGAGCTCTTTCCCACATTTGGATAGCCAATAAAACCCACGCTAATCTGCTTCTTGTCTGTGTGAAGCTGTGGGAAGGAAAAAAGTACAGTCAAGAGTGTTGTTGTGTTTCCTAAACAACAGCCTCAGTCTGTCTTCAGTTCAGGAATGTGATTTTAGATGGGTCTCTGTTGCAATCAGCAATAAAATAAGTAAACTCGTCATTAATCCAGAACTGCAGTGCAATTCGCTCAAAACACAAAGCAATAACTATTTATACATGTTTTTAAAAGTGCATGATGTTGGGAATTAAAGTTTACAAACATTTTAAAACAAAACTATGTCTCCATTTCAGGACCTTTCACACCTTTAAGTCCTTAGCTTTCACAAACACACTCCACTCCAAAAAAACACTCATTCATACTGCATGATCAGGCAACGCAGATCAAATCTAATGGTATGCTATGTTAGAGAAATATGTTATAATGCAAAAAAAAAAAAAAAGGTGGAAATCTCATAAGGAAACTTTTTTTTATCTCAGAAAAAACGACTACTGTGATACACAATGCCTTTTCATCAATTCACTAAATTAAATATATTTCAAAAAGGGGGCTAATCACCCGTCATGAATATATCGTAATAATGTTTATGATTTAAACAGTGCCATAAAGACCTACTTATAATTTTCAGTATTGCCAACATTGGCCATATACGACTGTAGATATCAGATTGGTAGCCAACTATTAAAACAATTTTAAATTAATTCTAAACTATCCTTGTTTATGTTCATACATATAACAAGGGAATCAAAATGTTCTTAATTGAGGGACTGGCGTTGCAGTTTTCTTGCAAATTTTACAAAGTATATCATAACAAATATAATAAAATAATGAAGAAAGTTCTTTTGGTTTTCATAATTATAACTATAAAAATCGTATATGAGTAGTATTGTACAATAATAGTACAGTCAGACATCAAAACGGGTGCCACAGTAACATCAAAGCCCTAAACTCTAATATGAAGAAACTGCTCTGTTGTAGATATGATTCCAGACTGGACGATAACTTTAATGCTGTGGTACTTCTGCTTGTTCTTGGATCAGTAATAACATATTTTGAATATTTAGAATTAAAGGCATTTGCTTACCTTGCCAAACTGCCTGAGCAGCTGGATGAGGGAGCCCTTACCAAACGAGTTGGTAAGGCTGGCATGGAAGGCCAGAGTGGGGTATTCTTGGGACAAAACGGCTACCCACCGTTTCTAGAGACAAACAGACAGTCACATTACTATAAAAAATTTTTTTTAAAAAGACACAATCCCTCCCAGTCACAAATGAAACTGCAAATATCTTACCGTCACCCAGGTGGGGATGAGGTCACACTTGTTTAGAACGAAGATCAGATGTTTCCAGGGCTTCTCTTTCTTCAGATACGCCTCGATGCTCTTGGAGCGTGTTCCCATGGGATCACGAGCGTCGAGCACTTGGATGATGACATCAGAGGAGTCAATCACCTGTAAGAATAAAACAGGAACGTAGAATGACCTTCAGTGCCCCATCTCTGCATTAACATGATACACAGCACTCAGAAGGACATAAAGACAATACCTTATAAAGTTCTCCCCAGATCCTCTTGGACTGACCCTTTTTGAAAATCTCCTCACGGGCTTCGTCCCTTTTGCAAAATTAGAAAAGTAAAAGCAATTTATTTCTACCCCTAAATATCAAAATCCATCAGTGTTGCTTCTGAAAACTTGAGGATCTTACCGGACCCCTGTATCCTCAGAAACCAGGTTTTTGTCGTTGGTTGCGTTGTAGCTCACAGCCGAGGCCTCAGCTTGCTCTACAAGGTCCTTCACATCCATAACGACGAGACTGGGCCTCTTCCTTTGAGCCTTCGGTCCAAATGTGGTCTCAAACGCCTCCGTGTCAAGGATGTGCACCTTCGAGTTCTGCAGTTGTAGACAAACAGAGTCGGTTTATGATTTATGATACTTTTCATTTTGCAAAAGACAGGGAAAAGTGATTTCCAGAGAAGGTTTACAGGAAGTTTTTGCTAAACTTTTGCTTGTGTTTTCTTACATAAGAAAAGTTATTGCTGGACTGCTAATTGATAACTGACCAGACACACATTACAGAGATGTATTATTGAAACAGATGTGGGGCTGAGATGTCAACCAATTTTTGATACAGTCTCCGTGACACAGGGTTTATGACGGAAACAGAAAACAAATGCATACAGTGAACAGAACACCCAAATATGCAACGGCAAAGCCAGTGAAACAACAGATATTGTGCCAGTGCTGATTTAGTGTTCCGATGATGTTAAAAGAACAAGCCGTACCTCGATTGCATACACTGCCATGAGAGCTTGGGTTCAGGGAGCAGGATTTGTCAAAACCAATGTGGTTTATGGCTTCAGGTTGCCTTGACTATCTGCCGAGGTCTTTGACATACCTCCCAGGTTCTTTCAAAACACCGAAACACAAACTCCCATTTAATTCAGCTGCCTTTTTGGAACAAGATAATTCCACTGGTCAATCCACCGTCAGACACTCAGATTGAAGGGTGATATTTGTTAATTAATAAGTGGTTATGAATTGGATATGACCCCATTACCAGAGGTCATTTAGCCACATATAATTTTTTATTGTAAAAGAGAGCAAGAACGATTAAATGCCAGATGCAATACAACAGGTTCTGGCAGCTGGTCAATCGATAACGAGGCAAAAGGCTATATATATTTCGTCAAACTCGAAAAAATGTCTTAACTTTATGAGGGACTACAGTTGATGGCACAAGAATAAGTAGAACTAGATGTTATTTGGAATTGTGATGGGTTATGGAGTGGAAAAGTTCAAGCCTGGCAGAAAGACACTCGCACATGCCGAGCACAATGCCAGTACAGTCAAGTTCACAGTGGGGCACACTGAGAATTGAATGAGAATTAAAGTGAGTCCTCATGTTCATCTCACGTCATAAAATCCCAAGAAACAAGCTCTGCATTAAAGAGGGAACAGAGCCATGATTCGTATCTGCATCGCTTCATACAAGCCAGTTAGAGATGTCAAAAGCTATAGATGCCAGAATACTCAGAATAAAATTCATAGATGGTGTTAATTCATACAAACAATTCACATCTCCTCGTGCGAGCCCAAAAATACAAATTGCACAAGATAGAAAACAGAAAACTACAACAAGTTTAAAGCCTTTCTACTCACGTGAGCTTTAACTCTGTCATGCAGGAGGGACATGGGCAGTTTGCTTTGTCTCATCACCACACGATACGGATCCTTCTGTACTGCTCCCATCTCTTCCTGGAACTTCTGGAGGGACGACTGCTTGATCACACGTGTATTTGCTGCAATATGGAGGATGTAGATGCAAATTGTGACCCAACTGGTTTAAATATCTTTAATCAAATTTATGACTCCACATCTTATCAGTTTCTCTCTATACACTTTTAAGCACTCAGGAGTTAAATCAACGGTATTTAAATGAGTGAATTAAAGTCATAAGGTCTTCCTTTTTTCAATATCTGCTATCACAGCAATGAACCAAAAATTCATTGAGGTAAATGTCAACAGTTAACTGGTAAATAACTGATTTAGGGCTGGTGTAGGGCAGTCATTTTTATTTGAGATATTTATACTGACATTCACATGTGTGGAAGAATTTGGCTTTCTACAGTCTATTGTATCATCTTGCTAAACTTACCTGACTGTAGCATTTGGCACAACGTGTTTCAATGATATTAACATGGAATTTAAACAAACAACTTTAAATCCATCATGCAGGAAAAACACCTTTTTATTACCAAACCTAGACAGATGTGAGATTTATTCATTACAAAGCCCAGTAGGAAATGTAGTTATCACCAAAGACACGGCAAATACGATGTTATAACTTCTGAAACATACACTGCTGTAACATAGACAACCGTTAGGAACCGTACTTACTAAACCATTTGATGTTAGGTTCCACTCTGGCTACAGTTCCAGGAGCAACTGTGGACTGGAACTGTAAAGGTCTGATGACTTTCCCACGGTTATTACTGAGGACAGAAGATCAGGGTGAACATAGTTTGTATTGTTATATTTCACTACAAGTTAGAAAGAAATGTACCAACCGGCGGCTCACAAGAATAATGCAAATCTGTATCATTTATTACCATCGTTGCTTTTGTCTGTACATATTCAGACGCTTGATGGTGGTTCGGTCCCTCATGTTGCTTCCGCCAGCACCTTTGGGTCGATCTGTGAAGTGCATGTACAGTTACTTTAATAATTCATCCACAAAACCCACCTGCTCATTGCAGTCAGCTGGCAGTAAAGCTAGAACGATTAGTTGATCAACAGAAAATTTACTTCCAAAAATGTTGGCAACTGATTACTCATTTTGAGTCATTCTTTAATGATAAAATGCTGCATTTGTTTTTTTTTTATTTTTTTTATTTCAGCTTCTCAAATGGGAACATTTTGTGTTTCATAAGTGATAATAAATGGAATATCTTGTGGTTGTTGTGGGACAGAATAAAGGATCTTGGGCTGTGGTCCAAACAGATTAATCAAAACTTAAAATAATAATTTGCAGCCCAAGCAACAAGTTTATTTTTTTATTAACCTGTCAAATATTAACCCACTCAACAGCCTTGCAATAACACCCATCTTCAGGAGGGTTATAGTGATATTATTATTTGTTGTTGTTGTTGTTGAAACTGTTCGAGAGATGCTGATTTTGTTGTTGTTGTTGTTATCGTCATTTCGGGATCTGTAGTGTGTGGTGATGCTGAGCTATATTGCATGCCGATAGGTGTCTCTAATATTGTCTTACAACGGTTTTGGTAAACAATGAGCATTACAACCTTTATCCATGTTGAATTTATTGTAGACCTCGTGTGTTAGGCTGCATTTACCAGAGGCATTTAATAAACGGACACCCGAGTGTACATTCACTAATAAAAATAACAACTGTTTCTTCTGGAGACATGTTACGACCAATTAATAACAGCACATGTTTCCAGGCTTGAGGTCCGACGAGTTAAACTTCCACTACGCAAAGGCGTAATGATAAAAGTTGGAACACTTTACATTTAAAAGGCCAAATCTGCCGTCTTCCGCGTTGAACTTCGAGCAATAGCTGAAGTTAACATTTAGTTAAATTACTCTTGCGTTAAGTGGCTCCTTTTGACATGCAATGTTAATCACGGGTTTACTTTAAGCACGGAAAATAACCCATTCCCATTCCCACACCGGCTAGCAGCAGTTAGCATTGGGTGTAAACAAACAGTGTGTTAGCTCACCGGGGTTGCTGCTGGACGACGAGCGGTTTATCGAACTTTTCCCCTTAAACTGAGGCTTCACCATGTTGACCGCTTAGTCTGGAAAGACTTCCACAGACAAAAAATTAAAAAAAAAAACACACGAGGGTGTTTGAAAGCTGAAGTTTGGTTGCTGTTACTCCCTTCAGCTCGAAAATGTACACCTCACACGTGTTCTTCTAAGTGAAACAGGAAGAACGTCATCGAATGAGCGACAGCTACCAGAACCAATCAGAGAGCTCCAATGGGTCGAGGTTGTCGTTGTGTTGCAATTAAAGCTATAAAATATATTTTGAAAGTCATTGTGTAAAATTATTTTCAATCATTTATGTAATATCAAAATTTCAAAATGGCAATATTATTTATTTTTAGAATTCATATATACACCTATAGATTACACATGGTATAAAAGTGGTGTCATAAAAATACAGTAAGCGAAAAAAAAAAAAAAGTCACAAGGAAATCAAAATAAATTGCAAAAAAATCTGAATCTAGACCTAAAGTATGACTCGTCACGTTGCATTGCTATACTCTATTTATTCCAGAAGAGGGTGCAACACAATTTGTATTATGCCAGCATATGCTGCTGAATCTGCCATGCTGACTTTAGCCCTTCATGACCTGAACAACTCCTGCATGCAATTTCAACTGAATAATTAGGATCAAAGGCGGCATAAAGATTCATGAACAGGCCAGTGTCACGGAATTTAGAAACACTGAGGTTGTGAGTCCAACTTTAAAAAAGTCCTTAGTGTTATTAATTACCACAAATTATAAATGTTTTATTTTGCCAATCAAATGTTTAATTATACATGTTCTATTTTTTGTCCCCTACATCAAGGTGTAGATGGATTCAAAGCGATGGGAAATAGTGAATCTTTCATTCCTGTAATGTCATAAAAGTATAAAGAACATAACCTCAGGACTATGGTCCTGCAAATGAAATGTAAATAGCTTATAGCAAATCAAACAGACAAACAGACATTGCTAATAGTAAACAGACATAGATCATAATGTCCTAGCCATTTTAAAGTAGCCTGACTGGGAGGCATTTTGCAAAAGCAACAAAACATTCCTAGGATAATATACTTTTATCACCCAGGCAAATGATTTTTTTTTTTAATGCAGAATTACAATCATGCCTATTTGATACCAGGAAGGTATTAAAGGTAAATTCTTCTGGTTATGATGATGCTGCTGCCTTCAAAATGTGTACGGTATTTTACCCGAGCGTGGCTCTGTGCCAAGGTAGGCAAGTTCGTAGAGACTTCGGTCTGGAGAGGCGCCATCCAGTATTCGGTTTATACAGCAGGGAGACTGAGGAATGTTCCCTGTTCATTTTCATACTGAAGAAATTGGAACGGACTGCATCAGCAATCCACTGCAATAAATGATTTTTTGAAACCAAAAAGTCAAATTTTTTTTTTTATCCTCTTTTAGCCAAAACACAGGCAAAAGAAAATTCTAGCAAAGAAAAACAAAAGGTCGCTGTTGTAGTTGAATCAAAACATTTCTCTTTCTTTTTTTAATCTGTCTTTTCAATACAAATATTCTTCCTGTTCTTATTTATGCAAAAAGGAGACAAACAAATGGGGTCAAATTCCTTTTTACATCAAGCTCACTTCATTTCAATCCCAACTGTTATTGGTTGTATACAAACAGATATTGTTATTCATACCATTTTTACCATTAAATGCAACAATTTTCTGTCATTTTTCTAAACAAGCCATTCACAGCACCGAGGACCTTGGATCACATTTTGGGCCTCAAAAAGCCTTGGCATAAAATGTACAACCATTTCTGCATGTTGCAATTGCCTTTTTATATTTTTGCACCTGATGCACCTTAACGCATTTAGCATTCTATAATTCAAAGTTGCATGCAGTATCTTCCAACACACCATTATGAAAACCTGTTTAAAACCTCTATTCCCAACACTGGCTGAATCACATTGTTGCAGAAGACTGAAATGAAGATAACCTTTTTGTTGCCCTGAGGGTATTCATTTTATAATAAGTCACCACCAGTTATTCTCTTCAATAAGAATAAGCACTGAACATAGTTTATACTCTGTAGTCCCAGTCATCTGTCATCAGAATGAATGTAGGATATATTTTGTCTGTCCTCACATCTGTATTCAGTGGTTGTACATTTTACAGCTGCAAAACCAACAGGTTGGCTGAACTTCATGTGACCTTCTTTGTGTAATTTGCATGAAAATGTCTAGTTAGGAAAGGCACTACCACCACAAAGAAAACTAACTGATTGGACAAGCACTAATGACAATTTGCATGCAACAGGACAGGGACTGAGCAATTCATCTTCCATCTATGACAGACTGACCACAATTTATGAGCAGTGAGAAAAACAGCAGACCAATTGCAAGGCTTATAAGACAATTTTAAACCAATAAAATACATGACCATTTGCTTGCCAGGAAGTAGAAAATCAGGTAATTTTGGCAATATTGGCCACTTATTACACGCGTCCCTTATGTTATTGTTTATTCATAGAAGTTAATTCCTCAGTTTTTTTGTCATAGTGACAAAAATATTTACAGCAGATTAAACCACACCGATAGTTGATTTAGGGGGCAGCACGTACACAACATTGTATAGACTCATACAGTAATAGCAAAACACATTTTTTTAAAGGGTACTGGAGTAAGAACACTTTAAAACATGATGTGAAAATTTCCCATATTTACCCCGACTTTTTAGTCTTGTAGCGGTGGACAATGTCAAACAGCCTGTCTACTTCTTTGTAACAATAGAGAGCCAACTACTGAAGTCACATCATCCATCTTTAAGGCAGATATTAAAATCAACTAATCAGTCTCCACAATTTGTGACTGTCTCTAGAGTTATAGGGAGTGGGGTCATCAGCAGTTAGCACCAGAGCACCTGTGTTTAATAAGGTTATAACAGAACCTTGCCCCATCATTTGTCTCAGATTTTATGTTTTCAGCCAAGTAGGTTCATTCCAAGTGAGTAATGGTATAAAAATCATCAAAAGGAGAAGATTTGTTTTAACTTGCAAACATGGAATAGATCTAGAGTAAGACCTGCTATTATCCTCAAAGTATTAATCTTCAAAATATCTGTTGCTTTGATCCTGTGCAGTTAAAATAAAAACCATTCCAGCAAAAAGATTCCAGTGGGATTACTATAGAATGAAATACTGACATACAAAATAATAAAACAAAACAAACTCAACAACTTTATTTTAAAATTGATTTATTTAAGTGTAAACAGTGAGAATCTAATAGACTCACAACAATGACACATTTATGGAACTGTAAAACCACAGCACTAAAAAAATACACAGTTTCTTCATAAATCAACAATACCGTTGTGCTATTACTTCCTTACTGTTGCCCACCAAGGCTAATGAGCAATGGCAGTTTGCTTTAAAAAATGTTGCGCCCCAGCATCCCGTGTTCACTTAGTGAGAAATACCAGGTGCAGAGGGTTTTAGTGGTAAAGATTCTGAAACTGCTATAGGCTAAAGACAGAAGTCTGTAAAATGGGGTTAGTGTGATGTATGCTGCTTCACAACTCATTGTCAGTGTATTAAAGCTCCCCATAGCTGCTCATGTGAATGTGTGCATTTGTGGATAATATTTCAGCCTGGCTCACTTGCAGAGTCTATGCTTTGAGTTGAAATTGGAACACCAGCCATGACGGAGCACAGACTCTGGTGGGCCTGACTAAACAAAAAGAGAAAAATTGACGAAGGCCTAAAGGGCACTCCTCCTTTTAGCCTCACTCTTGAGAATATTTTCAAGGGTGTTTCATGGCTTAAATGGAGGGCTACTGAAGTGCTGAGGGCTGACACTGCTGTGTCAAGAGCCATTTCACCAATGTAGTTTGTATTTAGACCGGTATCACTGCTGCAAAAAGGCTCTGATAATGCAGAAACACATTAGCTCCATGCGTTTTATGTGGAAACTAGACAGTCTATACAGCCTGCCAGTGGCTCAGTGAGGCACAGTGCTTTAAGATGTGCATACATCACAATGCTAACATGCTAATAAGCAGGTGTAATGATTATCATTAGATTAGATTAGATTAGATTAGATTAGATTAGATTAGATTAGATTAGATTAGATTAGATTAGATTAGATTAGATTTTATTAATCCCACAGTGGGGAAATTTACTCATCACAACAGCATCGAAAAGACAAAAAAAGGTGCAGACAATATGAAAAAAATTTACAAATACGTATGAGATACGAAATAAGATAGATAAAAAATGTGTTATCATCAAACAACATAAATGCAAGGATTGACAGCATATGCAATACAACACTTAAACGAGGAACTACAATAGGCCTTTGTTCACCATCTAGTGGTTGCTAATTAGCCGATATGCTAAAGCACAAAATATTAGATGGAAATGTAATTTATTTTGCATGTATTGGTCACAAACCAAAGTATTGATTTCCAGGACAAAAGTTTGAATCATGGAAAACAGTATACTTTCAATAACCTAGTTGCTACAAATTTTGTACGTTATATGTCAGGTCAATTTCCTAAATATTAATTGCCTCTAAATTTAGGTACAGAAGACATCTTGAAATATATCCTGATTACAAATTTGGAACTATTATGAGAAAAGCACTCCCGCGAGGAGCTCTTGTCTTCAGATAACAATCACACCTCATTTATATAGAGCGACTATTGCCAGTTTACTTTAATGACAAATGAAGGAATAGTAAGAAGTGAGAAATATGAATCATCAGACAAATGAAAACCCAATGTTTGAAAAACCAAGCTGGACATGAAGTAATAGAATATATTGTTTTTAAAAAGGATATGTTTCACTAATATGTAAAATACTCTCTGTTTATTTTCACCAAAGCTAAATCTTCCACTTTATTTAGTTCACAGCTTGTCGTGACCACAAGTTTCACACCATATAAATCATAGCATAATCTGTTGGCAAGGACCTTTGGGAGGCGTTTGCGGAAAACTTAAATGAATGGTGTTTATGAGTGCTAATCTGTGGCATGTAAACCATCATTTTTGGTTGAGATAAGCCACAATAAGGTGAAAATGTATTTCCCACTATGTGCAGGCTGTACACTTCATGAACTTGGCACACATGTTCATTTGTCAGTTTGAGTTATGATTTGAATGTGAGGCCAAAATATTTACTATTTTCTGACGTCACTGAGAACCTCAACATTAAAATAAATTAGAAAACATTTACAAGTTTCAACTTAGACATATTCCACTTGGTGGACATGTATGCAAAATCATTTCATCACTGACACGCAAGTCTGAACCAGATGGGATTTTTATAAAAACAGAAAAAGCCTTGTCAATCCCATGGCTAGGCAACCAGGTGATCGCAACTGAATGTCGTTTACGGAAAAACCGGGTTTTACAAGAAGTCGTTTGATTACCTGTTATTGTTTTTTTTACATGTTTTTTTTTGTTTTGTTTTTTATCCCTTTTGGTTAGTAATTTGCCTGATAAGATTGATATCTCTTAAAAAAACATGTGGGAACTATTACAGGAAAATAGGCCTAAAAGGCCTAAATAATCACAATTTGAAGGGATTTTAATGGAACAATATTAAGAGCCGCTATAATGCTAAACCATAGCACATGACTGACCCAACAGAGACAGGCTTGTGTCTTACAGTTTCTGTGACAACAGAGCATCCACGAAGTACTCTCCCATACTCTTAAAGAACAAAAAAATTGAAAAGTTGAAGTCTTTCTGTCTTTCTGGTGCCTGCAACCATCTCGTCCTTTTCTTGCAGTTCTACATGTAATATAAAATGCACCAAGAAAGGAAAGAATGCAAGTTATCCCATTGTGTTAAATGGAACAATAAAATAACCTTTTACTGATAAGAAAAATATGTGTGTCAAGGGTTTCTCAGAAACTTCATGCTAATCTTAAGTGAAGTGCGAGAATGCTCCCCTTCCTGTAATCTTGATGTACCAAGCCTTTTTGGGTGCGGTTTTAGCACTTGCTCAAAGAAGCTGGCAGCAGCTTCATCTATAGCTTGTCCAAGTCAAACACACTCCTTTCAATCCAAAATCCAAAGATGAGCTACCATGGAGTTCTTTGGCCTTCTTTGCCATGCCCTTCTTTGCACCATGCCTGTTCATCTGGTTAGCAGCACCAGCTTGCCCCTGCCAACGCAGGGTGTTCATGGATTTTACCTTTACAACCCTTTGAGCGTCAGTAACGGGAATGCGGGTTGGCCGTGACGTAAACTTGAAGGGTCAGCTAATGGTAAGTGTTGCATGGCAAGTTTTGGGTGGGCTGTGTGCCATGGTCTTTCTTGCCAACAATCTTCCCCACTTGAAACAAAATAGTGTTCACTGGAGGTGGGCACCACCACCCCTCTCTCCTCTTGCTACTTGTTTTTCTGTGGCTCACCAAGGCAGCTTGTCTCTTGCATTTATCTGCTGCCCTTTCAATTAGATAGGGACAACAGAGAAGCCTATTTGGACAGAGGTCTGTGTCACCTCAAGGCTATGGTTGCCACTGCTGAGGTAATGCTATAAAAGGGAAATGGAGCACTACTGTTTCCCCTGAGCACTCTGAAACATAAGTGATTACATTGACTGATCTGTCCAAGGGACCCTGTTTGGTGAGGATCAAAGGCAGCCTGGAGACCACCTGGAACTTTGCTTGGCAGAAGACTTGGCCTGTAGAGGGCTGAGACACTCTGGGAAGCACTGTGCCTCCCATTACCATTCTGATCTTCGTGAGAACACTGGCTCTTTGAGTGAGGAACCGCCTTTCCTTCCAATGTGATTTTTTTTAAGTTTTCAATGTCACATTCAAATATATGAAGATGAGTGATTGGGGAGAGGAGGCTTCAGTTTAAAGACAAATCAGAGAACTCAGCAAGGAAATCTTGGTTTCACGGATCCATGGCTTTTCTCTGGAAGAAAGAAGACTCGATTTTAAGTTGGATGGGTCGCCTTTGTTAAACAATTTGTGTCTTTGCATTCCGGTATGTCTTTCTGGACCCCCATGAAAATTTGATAAATTAGTTAGGACCTGGCACAGAAAGTAAGAGAATTTGCACCCACATACCCAACCACTATATTCACACTTCTTTCTCATAGTTAAAGTGTTGGTTTTTTAAAAAATATTTTCCACATGTTTGGCAACAGTGATTTATTCAATTTATTTTATCTATATGACGTCAAATCACAACATAAGTCATCTAAGGGCAATGAACATAATAAGGCTGAAACCTTACAACATTATAGAGAGAAACCCAACAATTCAACAATTCCCATATGAGCGAAAAGAAATACAGAAACTCCATTTTTTTTTACTTTATTTTTCTTTATGGACATACTTGTTACACAGATACCATAACAACAGCATCACAAATGTAAAAAAAATAACCCGATTTAAAAAAAATAATTGTATTTAAAAAAAAATTACTCAGTGGTTAAAGCAGTTTCACTGAAGTGCATTAAATGCAGTGAAAAGGAAGAAATATGGAAAAAAAAAATACTGCATATCACAGAGGGATGTAACAAGAGTAAGTAAAATGTTAGCTCCTAAATTCCTATCTGTGGGCCAGTAGTGTGGTTTGGCGGACACATTACCCCTCTTTCTACCCTGTGACAAACATACCTAAATTTGTTCTCAGTACAAGAGAAAAGGCACGTTTGGTGCTGAATCACAAGGTGGAACTAAACTCTTTACATACAAGTTCAACAAAAGACGAAGAGGAAAGAAAAGATAGGGATACAAAATGTGTTCCCAGTGGTCAGAAAATATGTCTACGCACAAATTGATATTGCATGCATACAGGCAATATTTTGTGCATATGGCAGTGGTATACATGTCCGTGAAAAATCAATTTTGTGTGCTTTATTGGGGTCATATGAAACTGTTAAGCAACATACTGACTGCATTTTATTGTGGTTGGATGCTTTCTTGGTCTGTTGCTGTGCATGCAGGACAAGGGTGCTCAGCATTTTCAGAGGAAAGAAAATAAAAAAGGGCAAATTAAATCATCTACAAATGTTACGAGGTAGTATCCAGGAAAAAGTCATTCTCGACTTCTACCCAATAATGAAAGTGAAATTGTTCCGACCTAGCAAATGTTTTTTTTTTGTCTCTATGTTCACTGCGGTAGATAGTGAACTTGGCTTATGAACTTCTCATTTCGAGGGCATGAAATTTTGAAGTTTTATCAAAATCGTTGGCTTCTCATATAGACGCACAACTTGGTGTCTTTTATAGGCACACAAAGTGAAAGCCCTGGTTTTGTTCAATCCAACCACCACGACCCCGACCCTCGCAGCCTTCACCCCTTTGTACTTCATTACATGACATTTTTGGACCCGCCTCAACATGGAGCATAACACCTACGGTACCTTGTGCGTATGTCTTAGATACCAATGGCTGTGACAAAACAGCAGTATTTGACGCCCTAAGAATGAGAATGAGCTCCTGGAAACCCTGTTCGCATTAAGGTTTTTCTCAGCCACTTTCAAGGGTGAACCAATCATTGACCAGTGTGGGTGGTAATGTGTAATGATGTTGAAGCAGTTTCAACAATGGCAGTGGGGTAGACAACATAAAGTATGCAGTGGTCACTGCCAATTGGTTAATGGCTGCTCAAGTAGTTTTGAAAAAGAAGAGTTTAGAAAGCAACAACTGGAAACAATGCTCAGCAGAACATAGACAGACCCATGTATTCACACGGAGAATTTGGAACTAGCTACCTTAATTTTAAGGTTCCCCTGAAGTACTCATCATTGGCAAAAGTGCACTCACCATGTTTGGAGAGTGCAGTGGACTATACCAATAACACCTTTATGGGCAGGGGTGGGGGGTGGGGGGGCTTTCTGAATCTACCTGGAATGATCACAGTCAAAAACAATGGTTTTTTTAGATAACATTTTCAATTTGCCACAGTGGGAATTGTCTGTAACAACGTTAAGTGGCATTGGACCTGCAGGGCTTTCTATCAAGTTTATTTTTCGGCCTGATTGCCAGAGACCACAATTCTTCTGTTCTTCATAGAATAAATCAGGACTGACATGCAAACTAAACCATCATAAACAATTTATTGGCATCTTTGGCTGTAGCTCAGAGGATTGTCTACAAATATGCAAAAACAATAATTTATATCGCCATGGCCCATTGACCAGAGGCCAGAAACAACTTTTTTGGCACCCAAACAGTTTAGGAAAGCCAGGCATCTCAAAGATAGATTAATTTTTAAGTTACAAATGATGACAAAACCTCACTTGGATTTTAATTGACTACTTTGTGTAAAGTCCTTATAAAAAAAATCTTTTGGAAAATGATAAGCAGTTAGTCGGCCGGCCCCCTGCCATGAGCTATATGAGATCTGAAATATTGGCTTCGACGGGGGAGTTAGGATAAAGAGCCAACCTGCGTCTGTCTCCAGGAGGAACTAAACCTGGGTCTGTAGGAATGTTCCAAACCAAAGAGAGATTCTGTGGTGCAGATCAGAACCCAGACGTGTAGACCATTGTGAAGGGATTATTAGTTCCCATGTAGTCCTTACGCCCTCCAGTCCCCCCTTTTTCCTTTTCCACACTCGTCTTTGTGTTTGACTCTACTCCCTGGGTCCACTGAACTGGGAAAATTAGGTTTTTCTCTTCAAAGATTCATGACTATTAACTACACGACTCAGCATCTGTTGGTTTGATGTGCCGGTATGTTGAAAAAATAAAAAGGGTTTCCGTGAGGTTGGCTTGCAGATCTCTGTGAGTGCCACATTTCTCAAGAACACTTTCAACCTCAGTTCTTTTGCACTTCCTCTCTAATGGTTTTAGTTTGACCTGACCTGAAGAGAATAGAACAATTTACCATTGGCTGCAGTTTTGGCAAACACCCTCTCTATGGTGGGCCTAAGGACCTGTAAATTAGACAAGCTTGCCTAAAGCCCTGTTTTTTGATGAATTGACTGAATCTAATGGTGTTTTCTATCCGGGCAGACAAAAGCAGGGGATTTGGCATCGCCCCGACGGTCTCACTGTGCAGAATCCCATAAATTTTGAGCTGAGTTTTGGTGTTACTGAGGTCGATCTGCCTTTCCCTTCACTCTGTCTGTCTGGAGGATGAAGAGACATGAAGACACTCGGCTTTCTCCTTTGTTGTTTTGCATCAGGGTAATGTTGCATTGAACCTTTCCCAAATCCTGTGCCTGGTAGCCTATTTATGGGCTCTTTCATGCCTCACCTACTTTCAAAAACATTCCATCATTTGTGCACCATTAAGTTTGGGTGCAGATGGATGTGAGATTCCCTGGATCACTCTTTCCAGTCTTTGAATCTTGGATGCAATTTTGACACGTTTGTGACTGCATTTCTTCTTTGTGGTCATACGATATGTTAGCAGGCGAACATAAGATCAACAAAAACTCTGGTGAAGACTTTTGTGTATAGCATCTGCTCGATGTAGTTGTCCATGTACTGGATATACAGTTTTCCAGAACAAAGATGTTAATGTAGGGGGAGGAGGGATATAGTTAAATGGCCAGTTAGTCACATAAATATCATAATATATATATCATATTTTTTTTTAACAGTATGTTAACAAATTCTTACCAGCTAATTTCTGATGTGCTGAAGATCCCAAATTACTACATCAGGTCTCTCTCTCTCTCACGCAAATCACAAAACATGTTTTTCTGCTCAGTATTCTGCAAAGTTTAACGTAAAGAAGTACTGTGTTAGTACTTCTTTATGTTAAACTTTGCAGAATATAGAATATAATAACAGTAGAATTATTGAGGACAGTGGTTGTGGCGTTACATAGATGATTACTGCTTACAAGCTTTCAGTACAAGCTTTGAGGTTTCACAAATATGATTAAAGAACCTAATGGAATTTAAATGATCACATTGTTTGTTTGTTTAACACCAATAATGCAAAATATATGTTTTTAAGATTTGATTCATTCCACTTAATATTGTTTGTAAATATTTGTGTAATTTTTTTTTTTTTAAATTATGAACATGTCAATGTTGCCTTTGAATGGACTTTGGAGAAAATAACTCCTCCTTGGTTTGAGAGGCTGCTGAAAAATGTTAGAAAAGGAAAATGTTCAGTTCTAAAATCATGCTTTGCTTTAATTTCTTTGCCCCTTTAAATGGTGAAAAAAAATGGAAGTTGTCGAACTGTTCACAATCAATTTTCATATTGTACATAAATACACTCAAACTAGTGACCTATTGAAGCTGGGAAATAAATTTCCAACAAGTGGTTTGATTCAAAAACTAAAATTTTAAAGAACAGTAGTTTAAAATTAATAGCACTCCTCCACACTTGAATACTTTGGTATTTATTTTGGAAAATATTATACAATTAATCAATAGTCAAAGAAATTAAAGTCGTCTGTCCAGCAAAAGCAAAGGCAGCATGAAAATATGTTTTTGTGCATGAGAACATTCCCCCTTGTTTGTGATTATGTGGCAATGAGCTCCTCTACAGCATTTTAGAGTTAATCATCCCACTATTCATTTGTTCCAGGGTCTATTGAGACAAAATGTTTTTGAACCATGCAGCAAATAAACCCAAGTTTTCTGTGATTGATCAAAATATGGCATGTCTGCATGTCGTGACTGTGATTGGCCCAGCAGCACAGTTTGTGGTTTGTCAATTGCTGCAGGGATCATTTTCCCTCTTTGAGTTTTTTAAGAGAAGTTTATCTGTGATACCACACAGAAATTTGGGGAAAACACTGGACACAAATCTAATACTCTTGCCGTTGTTTGTGTGTGTGTCCCGTCGTGCTCAGTGCGTATCTTTCTGAAATAAGAGAAAAAGTAAAGTGTGAAGGAAAGCCATTGAGTGTAGAGAAGCACGAGTTTTAATGTGTGTGCTATACGTATGTGTGTCTGTGGTGGGATGTGTTTGTCCCTGCTTCCTCACTCGCCTCACACTTGAACCACATCTGGAAGGGATCAGCTAAAAGTACTGGAGACCATGAAAAATTAAGAAGCACTTAAAAACACAGCAAAATATTTAAATTGAGCGAGCAGATAGGATGTGTGAACTACACCTACTTGCACTGCAGGAATGTGTAACTGGGGAGTAGTATGTGGAATATGCATCCTTCCTTTCCTCTCTTCAAATTATTTGTACTCCTTTATGGCCTGTTTTAATATCCAGTCATGATGTTACATCTTCTTTAAAGAGTCATGTGCTCATCCTCAATCTCTAGGTCTTCTCCTGTAAGTATTATGTACCAAAACCGTCAAAGATATTTGTACTTTTTTTTTTTTTATAACTATCTCACTACTTAGTTTACATAAGACAAACATGCATTTTTAGAAAGAGAGACTGAAAAGGTGGGAAGAGAGTAGAGAAATGTCATGCAGCAAATGGTCCACTTGGTCAGGAAAGGATCTGGGGTCTTGCTGCCTTGCTGCTTAGAGCTTACGGGTCCATGAGGTATGTACTCTAATCACATAGCTATTGAGTCAACCGGAGAGCCTTTTTTCTTTACTCCCGATATATATCAAATTATGCAGTCATGAGACAAAAAAAAAAATTTCAATATGGCAAGCAAAGTCAATTATTTGTCACCAGGTCAAAAGGGTTCATACAGTATTTGGAGGTAAAAAAAAAAAAAAACAGAACAAAAGAAAGTCCATTCACCTCATTTCTTAATTGCCTAAATAACATCATTTCAAATGATTTTTTTTTTTTCCCATCGTGAAAGTTTAACAATCACAACGTGTCCATACCAAATTATTCAATAAGAACACTCAATTTACTGGCTGTCCAAAACTGTATTGTATCAGTCTCCTAGTGACCAAAGTAGTAAATAGAATATACTGACCACCCATCAGATAACATTAGTCCACATGAACATGAACTGTGTGCTAAAGGAAGCGTAGGGTCAAAGGTCTTCATGTATGACATGTAAGAATGCTTTTGCAGTCTATTAAACCCACGTTTCAGGATATTAAATGTTGTCTTTAGCAGCAAAATAGTGGTTCTATTTTGAGACAGCTGGGTTGCATTTGGAGAAACCAAGATCAGTGTCCTATTTGTTGTTGTTCTTTTGTGTGCGAGTCTGGGATTTCATTGATGTCCCGGTCTCTTTGTGTTCTTTTCCTTGATTGTATATCTTCAGGCACATCTCACAAACAAAAAGTACTCTATAGACAGTTCTAACTGTATGCTTCTTGCTTTTTCAGTAATCCTTAAGTCCATATTCGATTAAGAATCATAGCATTCTGTTATGACCACAAATAATATGGGCAGTATGTTGCACAGCTCAATATGTGAACAATTGTTGAGAAAATCACGTGTTGAGATCATTGTACAGGGTTACATGTGACTTAATGGCTCAAAGTTCTATCAGATAACTAAGAGTATCTTGTTCACAATTCACTGACATTTCATCTGTAGAAAATAGACAGAAAATAAGATCTGAAAGTAAAGTATTTGTCTATAGGGCCACAAAGCAACAGAGGTGAATAATGGCAACAACCGTTCTGTGCTCTTTAGTGTTCGACAGAAGTTGTGCAACTGAATTTGCAACCGCAGCGATGGCATTCTTCCTGCATACTTTCCCCAAACTTTCATTTAAAACACACTAGATTTGATTTACAGGAATTTCCAGTCTGTGCCATATCTTTTGTTATACAAACGGGTCTTTTGGTTCCTCAACAAAGCTTCACTGGCATCCTCAATTTCTTTTCCTAAGTAATCAGTTATTCGATCCTCCATAGGGTCTGTCTCCTACTGCAGCACTCGAGCTCAATTATTGGGCTGTGAGCAATTTGTAGACAGTTTAACTGACTCTCGAGCCCTTTGGGGGAAACAGAATCTTGTCTGAGTTTTTTCCTCTTTTCTCTTTTCTTTGTTTTACTTATGAACTCACGTCAAATCAAAGTAATTTTTGCAGGTCAATTAGGAGTTGTTACGACAAATGTGGCATTTGTTCAAGGGCCATTGGGGGTCCATCTGTCTGCAGTTGATGTTTGAGCGGTTCTATTTGTGAGCAGTTGTTGTTCACATTGGGTTTCGAATCCTCGTGTTTACTGCACAGTGACATACAAAATTGCTAGCACATTCAGATTCCCAATACGCAGCTCCTCTTACGTTTTACTTATACAGATGGAAAACAAGTCCTATTACTGCCATAAACTACCAATAATCTTTTCAGTGGGAAATATGTACATGTTCAGAGAGTTGGTCTGCGGCATATGGATGATTTATTTTGTCTTAAAACACTTACATGTGTACACACTAGCTCTTTAAAATGCACATCTGGTAATAGTTTTTTGAACAAACCATTCTGCCCATGTATGACACACACCTGTAGCACCTGGACCATCCACTCTATTAAGACTGTTTTTCTATGCTGGTTTTAAAAAATAAATTACTTTACTTATTCATCGTTTAGTATTTAAACATGCAGTAATTCCTTTGTAAATATACAGAGATGTCAAAGTAGGTCTAATGGGGCTGTCTCTTCTAATATTGTCTTTACACCACAGCACAGTGACTACATCGTGAACAAAAACTGTGTGTTTGACAAGTCTGACACCTGTTCAGGGTCAACGGCACTGAAGAGGAAAAATCATGTAAAATAAAAGACAAAAAAGAGCTTCTTTCACTTTCCCTCGCATGAGGGGACACCACCACCACTCCCGAAATTCTGTTCTTGTTTAACAGTTGGCAAGAAAATTGTGTAATCGGACTATTACAACCATGTTTTCTGCTGCGGTGTCATGGGAGTTCTTTAGAGATGTCTAGATGAGTTAAACAAAAAGGGTTTCTGTATAGCTAAGTAAAAGTAAAAAAATAAATAAATAAAAATGCTGTTGTAGACCACTACTAATTGAAATGACAGTTAATCAATCTTAGTTCTGTAACACATTACTTCAGGAAGTGTGCATTAAGACTGAAATGATACCTGCCATGAACATGAAGGAGTCCCAATAAATGTTAATGATTGTTGTCATTAGGTCACTTCTATCATTTTTAGTGATAGTAATCATAGTTGACATTGTCTGGGATGTTTTTGACATGAAACCTTAACTAATTAATCCCTAACTATTTCTAACAGTGTCATGAATAATTTTCTTGATTTGGAACAAATTAGGATTAGGATTACATGTTTATGACAGGCTTTTTTTGTATGAGCTAATATTGCCTTGCCATAAAAAATGCATTTCAAAGAATTTCAACTGCATTAGAAATTACATAATTGACTGGATGACACTTCATGACAACAGTTGTGAATGGTCATAAGGTCCTTCATATTTCAGACAGGTGGCATGTCAGATTCCTGCACACTTCTTCAAGTAAAGAGTTACCAATAACTCTAAAGGTTACAGGTACAGGCCACCACAAAAGCGTAGCCTGTGTCTGTGTGTTTTTCCTATGAACGTGTTGAAAGGTATATTTATTGAACTAAGGCTAAAAGAGTTGTTTCAGATGTTTTCGATTCATCAGCCAGATTGGACATCTGTTCCTGGCCCAACCAAGAGAAGGACTTAACTTACAAAAATGTGTTTATTTTGGAGAGTGTTTTCAATGGCCTCTCCAATCCTAACAAGTTGTCAAGTATCTGCAGCAGGCAGGTAAATTGCATAGCGCTGCCTTCAGCCTTGTTCAAAGATATGATCACAATCTAAAGCTAGAGACATGTTTTCACTTGGATCGAAAACTAAAACAAAACTACTTTAAAACGCATTTTATTTCAGTTCAGAGGTCATAAAACGTATAGCCTGACCACAGAGAGAAAACAAGGAATTGAAAACTGTTTTTCATTCTGAAAGTGAGTGACAGTAAACTTACTGAATTATGTTAATACAAAAAAGAACAGCATGGTGTGGTTAAACGTAATTTAACGGCTTATAAAGAGTGCTGTGATGATTTAACAGGCATTTGTACAATTTGGCATGAATAATTGTAACTGATTTTGAGAATTATTTTTTTTGAGGTTTGGCTCATCAATGCATGACTGTGACATGCTACTGAAAAAACATCATGTCCTAAACCTATTAAAAAAAACGGAGACCAAAAACGGCTGGAATGAAACACGCCATTGATCTAGCATGTTTTTACAGGGTACTCAGTACGTTACAGTGATGATCAGTGGGCACAGAAAACAAAGGATCAGACAGGAAGGGTAAAATTACCCCACAATAAAGGAGCGATTTTATCCAAATTCAAGTTTCCACCCCATATCAGAGAAAAGTATTAGTGTGAGTCACAACTCCCCTTAACAACGCGTAGAGCTGTTTGCTTCATGAGTGGGGCCATTTCCACATCACTATTATTCATTCCTTATCACTACATTATCAACAAAGCGTGAATAGGGGAAGTGTTTCCTATGATTAACAGCTGAGTTTAGAAATGAAGAAATATTATGCTGTTTCCTTCGGCCCAAAACCTGTTTCAGGGGGTCTAGAGTCTTGGCATACAAAGAAATGATGAAAGTTATGTTCTTTTTATGTACTCTTGAGATTTCTACTTAAATATAAAAAGGACACAAATTCCTGAGGAAAACATTTATAAATTGGCTTGACTGAGGATTTAATTGGTAGACATTAATCATCTTGAAACAAGTAAAAAAATATGCACACCGGCTTCTACACGTACAACAATTGGGATTTGGACACGCTCCAAACATGTACTAAAAAAAACAGGGTGCTATTTTCAAAGTGACTTCTTACTGCCACACAGATGAGGCCACCATGAATTGGCCTTTGCGTTTGCTGCCAAAGCCCACAGGTGCTTTAGGGTAAATGCTAACATCACATGCTGATCTTTCAAAACCGTCCTCCCTTAAAACACGGCAGTATCAGTCGTCTTTGCAAGCAGCTTAATACGACCTATATTTACCTTTAATGCTACCTCTAGTGGTCATAGTGAAATGGCAGGAGCAAAGGAGAAAGTCAGGTTGTGGAGAATATTATTATTATTAATATGCAACCCAGTATCACGGTAAAGTGGGAAATAGACGTGCCTGTCCACTACAGCTAAACATGGGTTAGCTACGCTTGGCTATCTCTAGGCGGGAGAGTTACACGTTTTGCTGTAGTGGACAGGCGTGTCTATTTCACGTTTATCCGTGATACTGGGTTGAAAAGTCATGTCAGTATGAGGATGTGCAGCAAGTGTAATGTTAACCATAGTCTCCATCTTAGTGTCGCATGTTAGCATGTTAATATTTGCAAATTAGTGCTAAACATCAAGTACAACTGAGGTAGATAGAATGTTTTTTTTTTTTAAGGGTATAAGGTCACAAACACCTACTGACAGTTTAGAATAATCAATTAACTTAAAACACATGCAGGCACATGTAGAACAACTTCACAAAGTAAAGCACAAGTCGATCTGCAGATTTGAATCCAGATGCTTTTTGCCATGAAGCGACAGCACTATCAACTGCAGCACCATGCGATTCTAATGTAACACTTAACCTTATTTTGTACCTCATGATGGTTTTAGATAAAAAGATTATCGGTAATCATAGTATTTCAGCCTGGACTAGAGGGGTTGACTGGCCAACTAACATGAATGGCTAAAGAACTGGCAAATAAAGATAACCGTTTCTGTAATAAACCAGCATGTTTTTTTCCTCTGAGTTGTTTAACACCAAATGACGATGGAACACATCTGGCTCTGGCAAAAACTACCCACTCACTAATCATCTCATGTCCGTTTCAATAAACAACTTAAAAGATGATATTTTTTTTAATTTTATGGTTGTCTTTGTTGGTGTGCTTTGTGCTGTTTTTAATGCGTGGCCTTTAAGATTGCATAAGACAGACTCTGTCATGGTCTCTCTACTCTAAGTCCAAAGAAACATTTGAAAATCAAGAAATACAAATATTTTTGAAATAGCTATTGTCATCGAGACGAGGCTGTAAATTGTGTAAGTCAGATCATCCCAGTGACTGGTAATGAAGGGAGAACTCAAGAGCAGAAGTGCTTCAGGATGATATATTTCTCATTTAAAGATAACTATAAGCATCCACTCCAGTGAGAAAAACCAACAGTGTAACATGCCAAAGCCTAAATGAGCTCAAGGCCACTGACACAAGTGATTTTTCTATTAAGGACAGTCTTCAGTTTCCTTATTGTGTCTGGGATTCCACAAAAATGTAGGATTCCCAGTATGTCCATAAACAGAAACATTCCTGGAAAGAGCACATGAGGACGGATGAGTCAAGAGGATAAATGGTAGCTATAATTCCTCTGAATAAGTCAGAATTATCTGTGTGCAACCACCTTCTTTTGTCTTAGACAACCTATGAAATAAACACATTTAAGGGTGCGTGGCATGCTTTCTCAGAAGGACCTATTTGATCATGAAAATGATATTGATATTATGTGACAGGTTGAAGCCTTTTAATAGCTGCAGATGTGTTTGTTCCATCTGCATGCTGTTCTATAAAGGAGTTATTGAGTGTCAGTGATGTTTACAATTTGATGATGGCTGGAAATGTGCAAGACATGCCTGACTTCAAAGTTACAGGCTGTTATGATTTATCTTGAGGGCAATAAGTAATGTAATAATTTTTTGCTGTACAGCCCAACCAATTTTCACTTGCAACAAAAATGTTTCATAAAGCCTGAGTATGCCCAGACTGACACCTTGTAAATGTAATAAAAGTGTAAAAATGGTTCCAATGCAGGTAAAAATATCTGATGTATCTGCTGCTTGGATATTTTTGATGCGTTATAATGGGTAGTTTTTATGTTGTTAAATGCTTGCTTTTTTCTTGTATAAAGCTTAATGACTGCTGTCTTTTTTTTTTTTTTTAAAACGGTTGTTTTTCTATCTGTTGTAAATAAACTTAAAATGACAAAATTGTTCCACCTAAAAATCCATTGACCTGTTACCCAACAAGCACTCCATTTAAAAACAATAAATTTACAAAAGTTTCTTTCAAACTACAAGTCTCTGCAGATCAATTTAGCCTGCTGCTGCCTGTGCAACTCCACACTTACCAAATCCCTGACGTTTATCCTCAGTGTTGCCTGAATCACAGTTCAACCCTAATGAGCGCAGTTCCCGGGCATGGTTCACATCACAACTATGGTGAGCATCAGATCTGTGGCTTCTGGTTGCCTTTCAAGCTAACGGAGGAGTGGAGGTTACATAACTAACTGCAATTTTGTAAAGTCACGCAAAGCAATCCAATGTCTCTGCGCTTACATCATCCAGTCGTACCATTAGGGATTTTAAGGAAAAACTTTTTAATCCAGTCTTTGAGTTGTTTTCTTGTGTTGCTAGACAAGCAGTACTTTAAAGCTGGCACTTCTACTCAGATCTCACAGCTGCCCAACTCTATAAGCCAATTATCCACCTCTAAACATTGAAACTTAGATTGTTTATTTGGAGATTTTTGGTTGAATGTCAGAACAACAGGCCAAATGTGTTCTTTGTTGAGTGGGACAGTTGCGATACAGTAAAGCTTGACCAACTTTTTTCGTCTGATCTGTGGTATATTTTCTATAGAATAGTGCTCTTTTGGAATTACTGCCTATTATTGTAACTGATGCGTCATACAAATTACTTAAATTATTATAAAAAAATTATTATTCCGAGGTAAACATTAAGAGACAGTAATGTTTCTAATGGCTGCCCATCTACCCATCGATCTTCTCTCAAACTGGATAGATAATTGTTGTATTTCAAAGAGATTGGAGAGAATTTATTAATAAAAAAAAGAAAGAATTTTGCCAGCAATTAAAAAAAAAATTCTGATGGAAAATCTACTTTTAGCTTTTCTTAACAATGTTAAGACTTTTGAATGAAAAGTGCAATAAAAAGTTTTTTGTCCCGGCAATAATCACAGTATTTTACATTTAAAATCTTTTGTCTTGTACGTTTTTCCAACTTTAAGAGGCTCTTTTGAGTTTCAAGTGGTAATGAACTCATTAGCCTCAGGATGAGAAAAACATACCAGCCTCATAGAGGAGTTTGGGGTTGAAGTATTGCCAGGCTCCTTTACACCACGGCGGACGTTACTTGTGATTAACACCCTGGACAGTTCCAGAACATCTGTGGGAGGCGAATCGCGGTTGAGTGAAACATAAACAATATCGGTCAGAGAGAAAGAGGCATGACTGGAGCTGTGTAGTGCACGCACCATGCGGAGAAATGGGATGAGGGAAAATAGCAGATAGAGAGTCGCAGGGAAAATTAAGCAAAAAATTTTAAATACAGGTTCCATCAACTATGTTAATTATTTATATTTTATCAAACACAACAGTGGCACTGATATCTTCTTACTTAGCATTTGGATATTTAATTTGACAGACATTAAATGGATGTTTTTGGTTCTTAAAGATCCTGCTCTGCTGCAATGCTTGTATTCACCGAGGCCTTCACGCAGGCTTTAGCATGCACGCGTGTAATCAGCCAATTAATTTATAAAAAAAAAAATTATAGGGAGTATCTTACCAGATGATCAATTTTGCCATGACTCACTCTTTGTGGTACATTAAAAAACAATTATTTCTTGATATGCCAAAGGTGTGTCTTAACAGAGACATTACTTGCAATATTTTCATTTTTGTTGTTGTATTTAATTGCTGTTTTGGTCAAATAACTTGATTTCACCATGTGGATCATTAGTCAGTGAAAATAATCTTGATTCAGAATGGCATTACAGTATAAACCTATAAACTAATAAAAGGTAGTTTATAGATTTTGACTCCTAACATAGCATACCTATTCAAACCCAAACCATCATGTTTTCCTAAACCTAACCAAACTGCAACTGTTTCATAAAGCTAACTACATTTTTGGCAACATTTTATTGAACCGAAGTGAGCTCATTGTAAATAGACATTTGTTGTTTTGGTATGAGGATAAGTTGCATTAAACATGCAACAGCTTGCTATACAAATAAAAGATAATTTAAGGGTGCAATTGGTAATTATCTGTATTGAATCATACATTTGATCTTTTGGATTTGGAGAATTTTATGCAGTAAATATTCAGACAAGCTTGGAAGCGTCCTGTCCTGTCTTTTCCTGTTTTATTTTGTTACTCAGCTCTTGTCTCATTTCAGATTACTTCACCTCTGGTCCCTAGTGTTTCCCGCCTTTGTGATTGTTTGTCCCGCCCTGATTGTCTCCACCTGAGTCCGGTGACTGTTCAGTTATGTGATGTATATTACGTAATGTCAGTTAAATACATTACGTAAGTTAACTTTTGTATACATAAGTTAAAATAAGTCAACGCTGAGTTTTGTTTTCACACAGGACACGAACATCAGTCTCCTTAGTGAAAGCCACCCAACCTCCTATCGACACTGACTTTGTCACTTTTTAAACTTCTTCACTTGACTTTCTCCTTTGCCTACAATGAATGTGAATGTGAGTCCTATTAAGCTCCTTACTCAGATGACCTATAGGGCGTATACGTTTTAGGGAGGGCAGTCTGGTTTTATAACAGCACAGATAAGGGAAAACCAATTTCTGCTTCTGTCTGCAACCAAATTGAAACAACATATCTAAAGATTATTGGATCAAATCCGTTTTTCTTCTGACAGATCTAACAGATGTCAGCATTCCCAGTTTGATCCTCTTTAAACTCAGTCGAAACTAAACTTGGAGGGAGATTTCACCAGCACTTGTTGACACAGTTAAAACCCCATTCATTACAGGCTCGTTTTCCTTCTGACATATTTGTTTTATGGTTATGTTGAATTGGTTATATGGCATTGTAAAGTTTGACCAAATGTTGGCTACTAATTTATTTGAAGCAGTCCTCTGTCACTTTCAGGCCCCATATTGAATTAATTTGGACTATATCAAGTTTAACATCTGACAGAACTACTTCAAGAACCTCTTATTGATACATGTAATTAATTTCAGATGAGTAGTTGTAGATTCAGTCACCACAGTGAAGTTGACAATAAAGTGTTTATATATTCCAACTCTTCATTTCAGAAAGATGTAAATGTGATATCATACATAAATTTACCATTCACAAGTGTCCAAAGAAAAAAGTAAAAGTATAAAAGAAAATCAACATGATTATCAAAGAGTGCCTTGGAGAACTGACTCAAGCTGGTGTCTGGAGGGCATGAAAATGAAAACAAGATTTAGTGATATGAGACTATATGGAATCTCAGTAGCAGCCGGCAGCCAAGTTGTCTGTTCACATGTTTCTTTTTATGATCAATGGAGTAAATGTTAACTGGTGACTAGCTGTGCCTTCATCAATTTTGCATAAAATCCCTGAGAGCTATTTTTACGTTCCACTGGCTAATGTAGATCATCTTCTTGCGCACCTGCCAGAGCACAACAGCAGGTTTATGGCACTGACCTGCATGACCACGCTCACCTTAAAATACCTTTGCCTTGGCTTTGGATACGTCAGTCAAACTAATAGTTTGCTTTCACACGTTCATTTTTCTGTTATAAATTCATGTTGATAACTCGTTAATTTTGAGTAAAATGTCTGTGTGTAGACAGATATTTTATTCTTTTGGGTGGTTAGATACAAAGAACAGGGCAAAATGCAAAAAAGCTTAACTTCTGTGCTGGCCTCTGCTACATCAGAACAAGCCATTATAGCAGCATTAAATCATTGGATTAGCCACATTGGATCCAGCTGTGCTATAAAATATAAAACATATTAGCACCTGGTAAAACTGACATTGTTAGCTGTTGGCAAACATTTTCCAATGTACTCATCTAAAAGACACAAAACAACACTAACATACATATTTCTGACCAATGATAAATACAAATTCAATACATTATTCATTTTTCTTTTAGCTCTGCTTGGGTGTCCACCAAAGCAGTGTTTTGAATTACATTGTATTCCCCTGAATAAAACATTTGTCTCTTGACCTGATAAATACTTGAAAATGTTCATAAGCTAATCAGTTTTGTCTGTCTGCTGTTTAGTGCTGATCAGGTAGCATGCTGGGAGTTGGTCTGAGATATTTCACTTAAAAAAGTTTCCTGTTTTAACTGAAAACCAGATTAATGAGAGTGTTGAGATTTAATTGAAGTTGTAGGCTGTAAAACCAGATCAATGGATTGTAAAATGGTAAAAAAAAACAACCTCTGTAATGGGAACGGAAATTGTCCAGTCAAGTGACAATAATCTCTTTGTTTGTCATCACAATCAATCTCTTTCATATTACGCAATGTAATTTGAGTTTTTGTTGATTTAAAAAGATTGATTTGCAGTTTTAAAGCTATACATTCCTCATCGATTTGCTAAGACTTGTGGACAAGAGTGTATTAATGGCAGCTCTCTCTGTTTCACAGAAAGGTACTCTGGAGGCAGCAAAAACGCCTTAAACAGATACTCTGTCAGAATCGCAACAGAAGAACAACTTGTGAATCTGTTTACAGCTCGCCCAAACAAACTGTGGGCCAAGAGGATTCATCATGTCACGTTGTTTTAATATGGCAGACTAAAGAAGACAGCCAACAATGTTGTCCAAACCAGTGCTCGGGATCAAATGTTTTCTTACGTATTATGTGAATGCATGCATGCACTGGCTTTTGTCCTGTGCACCACGTTCAGTATATACAGTATAGTACAGTGTTTTGTGTGAGTCCTTGGTGGATACCTGCGCTGTTTAAATCCTGTGCAGGACAGCATTGTGCAGACAGGCCATTACACAATGCAAATACACTGTTTGGCTATTGCTTAAAATAGTAAGAATCTTTTATATGACATAAACTATAAGTTTCCCAGCAAGCACTGTGATTGAAAACTGACATTCTGGTTTTATGAAGCTTAAGCATAGTATTTACAATGTCTAAGTTTCACATCTGGATCTTCAAACATCTGTTGCAGTCAAGCTATGAGCTTCTTACATTTGCAGGCTTCTTTCCGTCTCTGGCTAAATTATGTTACGCCTGAAATCTTCATGACACGAGACCGTCTCTCACCTAGTCATTCACGTTAGCTAATGCCCTGAAAATAAAACTTTTCTGTACTGTAATTCAAATCATATGCACCAAGATCAAATTGCAGACGAACATTTAGAATCCTTTGTAGTAAGTAAATTGAATTTGTTTACTTTGGGACTTTTCTCTCAGTTGAAATCTTAGAGCATGCAGCTCACCTGGTTCAAATTGTCAGAGAATAACACAACATGTTTATGTGTCATCCAAGAAGACATTCCAAAGGGTAATCTAAAATAAATACGATTTCTTTTATAAAATGAGGGGCTATTACTTTCCATTCTTATTCTTCCTTAAAAAAAATATTGCATTATTGTATTTTGTACATTTTGCATGCAAACTTTGTGTCAGCTCACTTTGTGTTAAATGGTGACATGTCACTTGTCAGACAAGTAAGAGGAATACTCTTTCCTTTAAAATTTGAATATAACAGTTCTTAACTGAGGTTATATTAGAGATGGAATATGTTCTGTATTTACTGGCTTCAAGATTTGGTAAGGTATGTACAATATGGCGGTTATCTTGTAAAGAACATGGGGTGATTGGCATTGCACGTCTGTTCAAACAAACCACATGGCTTGCGTGTATAAGAATAAGGTGATATTCCGGTTGTTCATTTGAGGGCCAATATGGCAAACACATGTTGGCAGCAGCTAACTCTCTGGGCACGTTGTTTCAAATGTGATCAATCTTTATTTTCAAGTAGTGGGAAGAATTTCAAAGAAAAGGCTTCCCATGACATTTGAGCTACACATACATCTTCTATTCACTTGACAGGATGGCTTTTATTTAAGTGTCCTTAATCGTAATGTTGATGTTGAATAAATCGAGGTGATAAATTGCTGTGTGCATGATGTTTATGACTACTCACATGGTCATAAATGTATTGCAGGTTCAAAAGTGAAAGAGTTCCCTTCCTCAGTAAACAGGACTTCGATAGGGTTTCAGAAGTAACATACAGTAAAAGACTTGAGGTTCAAAGGGGGAATTACTTTTGAAACCAAAGCCTGAAACATACACAAAATATTACACTTCAAAAATATTACATATGGTTATTTATATGATTTTTAAAATATGACCAAGGCATTCATCAGTTTTAAGAAACTCTGTGTTAACATTTTGTCTCCAAACAAATGACGTAGTCACTCAATGATCCAACAAAATTCATTAGTTTCCTCTAATCATGACCCCATTACCACACGAGTCTGAAAATGATGGACTGGGTATTTTGAACTTGAACTTTCTTTCTTCTCTTACTTACTCCTGTGAGCCATGAATTTTTTGGGGTTGTTTTTTCATTTTCATTTTTACCCAAGATGCTAATTATATACTGCATACACTGTGAATATTGTTATTACACTGATGAGTTGGATACTTAATACCTGTAAAAGAGTAAAGCGCATATGCAATCAAATATTTTAATGAGAAAACTCAATGGATGTTTTTACCTCTAAGATTCATGAACTAACGAAGGACGATTCTACTCACTCTGAAGAGCAGTAACAGGTGAACTATTTCTAGCTGTTTCTGAGTTTAAAAGGGGAATCTATGTTTATTTTTCATATGTATTTCTTTGCGGGGTAACAATAATCTGCATAAAACAACAAACACAATATTGTTTCCAACTCTTCGTTCATTCTATATTGACAGGACAATGTTTCATCCACAAATGGTCTTCCTAACGAAAAGATGAGTTCAACACTAATGTTAAACCATCCCTCTATGAACACCATTGCAGAAATGGTGTGTTTTCTCCCAGGAACAATTAATGTCTCTGCACTTCACCAGGAAAACAAGGCAAGAAGATTTGGTGTTACAAAAAACAACAGGCACCAATTTAGGACATATTTTTTGGTCACTTAAGTTAAATTGGGCAGCATAGCAGTAATTAACCCTCTTTTCTTCTGCCTCCTGCTGTTTGTCTGACATAAAAAATTATGAACCGTCTGATTATTTTAGTACTTTTGACAGTTCAGTAAAGCGGCCATGTTAGCCAGAAGACAGAGACATAGACAGACTGCAGCTTCCAATTTTTTTTTTCTTTTTTAAACTATGCTTTCATTCTGAATGCCATTATTGTTCTCTCTAGCTCTTTAAAGCTAATGCAGTGATAAAACTGATCGACTGCGTTATTTCGACTAATCAATTATGACTTTTCAGCTTTTACTTTCTGGATTTGTTTTTTTTGCATCATAAAGAATAGCCAGCAGAAACACAAATGAATCAGTTTTGTAGAGAGCTGTGAGAAACATCTGCGTCAATCACTGACTTGTGGGTAATTTAATCAGTCCCGATTTAGCTCAGTCAGCACCACATCTTGTCATAATCTAGTGTAAAACGTAATGTGTAAAAACGTAATTTTTAAGATGTAATTTGGTGTTTGTGCATTGCCATTACTGTTCAAGATGCACCAAGTTTGACATTTGCCATCACTTTTTGCACAGTGTGTGTTTTCTGATGCTAATTTGGATTTTGTTGTGTGAAATTCTTCTTTATGGGGAAAGGCTGGGTGCCCTTGGCCTCTTCTTTCTCTGTGACTTTCATTTTATATGCAGCAATTACATAATTTGCCAACAGCCTCACAAGTAAACATTTAAGCCAACATTACACCCATTAGTTTTATACTCTAAACATAAAAAACACCACCACTTGTGCGCAACATTTTAATTTTGTCCAGACCGTCATTTGATTAATTAAGGCACTTGATGACAAAGGGTACTGGCTGTTCTGTTATAATGTACCACATTTAATTGAAATCTTATGCTGTCAAACGCATGAAATGGTAATGAAAAGCATGGCTTTCTAATGAATAATGCACAGGAAAGTACATACAGTACTTCCATAAACCATTTTTTTCTTGTTATCCTGTCTTGATTGGTCCTTTATTGCTTATCTTATGTTGTGATGTTTAAATTCTATCATGACCAATAGGTAGTTGAAAGTGTTTATTCTAGTATCTTATCTTAAAGCATCTGATGATGCCTTATATAATCGCTGTGTAATGCTTGTTTGATAATTGAGCTACAGTTTGTTCTGACACAATAGCACGCAGTGATGAGGATTTCTGCACTGATGCCTGGCAAGATATTTGACTTTGAAACAAGCTTTAGAGGACTTTGAGACATGTTACAGAAAAGTGTAGCACACACAAACGTTGTAACAAACCTGTTTATTTACTTTTGACACATCCTGCAAGAACGGCCAAGTCTGAAATAATTCTAACAGCACATGAAAAGATGTGCCGGAAGAAAGAACTGCCTTGAGAACAAAGCTGATCAAGCCACATTACCTCATAGCCCATCCACGACACACACACACACACACACACACACACACACACACACACACACACACACACACACACAAATAAGACCATATATATGTGTAGGGTCTGCAGCTACAATGCACTGTCTGTTCTAACACTTCTCTATCAGAGCCAGAATTCAGGTTTTCAGCATTTAGTGCTATAGAAGCTCTTCTATGGGATCAGACCACACGAGGCAGCCTTCGCTCCCGTCGCACATCAATGAGCCTCATGGCTCCCATGACCCTGTCCACCGTTCACTGGTTGTCCTTCCTTGGAACACTTTTGATAGGCTCTAACCACTGCATACCAGGAACACCTAACAAAATCAACCATTAGATGCTCTGAACCAGTCGTCCAGCTATCACAATTGGCCTATGTCAAAGTATACATATACCATGTATAGATTGTTAAATGTAAGTACATAAATTGAGTTTAAAAGACATTAAAGAGACATTGTCTGAAAGCAATAGAGATTAGGACACCGTGCTGGAATCAGTAGGGAACATATCTCCTCACTGTGAGAATCAAATGAAGAAAGATCGGCTGAACAATGATTTTCTTTCCTTGTATCCCGATTTGTAATCCTAAATGTAGGCACGGATGTCAAATCTAAATCTGTATGATGTGTACTTTAAAGGACTGATCACGATATATTGTGTGGTAAAAATCAGCTCTTTTTGATTTACAATTTTTTTTGCAAACAAACGTATAATTTCCGTCTTTGGATGATGGATATGAAGAACATCTGTATATCTTTCTCTGACATTCTCTCTGTTCTGCACAGTCACAATGTTGGAGTCATAAACCTATCATTAGTAATCATTAATCCCCAGGTCTCTCTTAAAGTGGGCTGCTCTGCAGTCTACTCTGGAGGTATTACATAGCCCATAACTACCCTTGGCCTTTATTCTATGACAGAAATTATGACCTTAATAAAGCCGACTTTGCAATATTTGCATGCATAAGCATCTTACAAGTGATACAAAAAGACTGTCTGGCTCTGTTGTAGGGTTCCCCTGGGCCATCTATTGGCAGGCGGTGGACGTCCTCATGATTTAGCGGGCTGTCAAAGTGACTCAAAAATGCTTTAAGAATAAAAATCCAACAGGCCAATTCAGAGGTGCTACTTCTCACTTTACATTCTTAATGTAAAATAGTAATATTCCACATCATGTATGGTAGATTACCTCTGTTGTTCCAGCCGATTCTCAGTGGAGTCTTTAGATGAATCACATTTGATTCAACAAAACCAGGTTGCACACATTGGAAATAAATGAATGTACCAGATAGGATATTGCATGCAGGACTAAGTCAGTTTAAATTTAACTTTCGGTATCATGTCTGGTTTTCTTTCATGACAGACGTCATGACTCCATCACTGGCTGTCATAAAGACGGAGTGGTGATGGGTTGTTTTCAGGTTCTTGGCTCAGTTTATTTCTTGGCCACAGGACGAAAAAACAAACAGGCTGCACTGTAACTTTATTCTCATGATAAATCCTTCAGCAGGATAAGTGTAACTGAATGTGGCTGGTGTTTATCCAGTAGTCCTTCTCATCGTAACACTGTTGATAAATGTCCCGGTCTCAAAACAAGGAATGCTGGTCTGTATGATCTCCAAGAATGGATGTTTATGGTTTATGGCCCCCTGTTGGATAACAAGGAAATGGGGACTGTTCAGACTGTTCTGATGTCTGCTTATTGTATGTGTAGATGTATATTGTTTGTGTTAACCTGAGGACTGGGATATTTTTATCCTATAATAATGATCTCAAGTGCTTCATAGGATTTTCAAAACACGTGTGAATAGAAAACTTTCCTTCATATTATTTTTCCTCCATCTCAGAGTTCAGTTAATAGGTAAAACTATATTTTGTCGCACAGTGACACCGTGTACTTGCTGAATAACCATAACAGTTTCATAATTGTTGTTAAAAGTGTCAGAAATTCAGTCATTTACAAAACACATATGAACCAATAACTTGATGTTGGGAAATAGCTTGTTTGTTGTGTTTATAAATTGATTTCAAAGTCCCCCTTGTGTGTTTCTGTTCTCTGCTTTACACCACATTGTATTTTATACTGTATTTTAACTTTCTGTGCTCCATCTTTCTTGTTTAAGTGTGCCCTCAGTTGGATGTACCTGTTTAAATAAGTCTTTCAATTTTCTGTAAAAAATACTTGTCAGTAACTTCCATGCAGAACTTTAAAAAAAAGATAAAGCTGGTGAAATGGAAGTGACTAACAGACGCTAAAGAACAATTAGAAACTCATCTGTGTCTCTTATGTTGAAAAAATGTCATCTTAGTTTTACTTTCTTGATGTTTTGGGCGTTATATTTAAGTTGTCTTTGCAATATTTTTCAAATTATTTAAAAGATGGAATACATGTGAATTTGCTGTTGAACATAAAACCTTTACACTCAAAGTCCACCGCAGGTTTTTCATCTCTCAGTGAAAATTGAAGGGGCGTGGCCTGTAATACCCGCTGGCAGTGCTGGGGTTTGGATGCAAATATCACGGCTTTGTAACTACTTGCCTGAGTTGGATGCAGCTCGAGCTCTAAAGTGGATATAAAAGAGAGCACCTCGCGGGAGCTTCAGTGCAAGCACGCGCTCTGACTTCAGAAGACGAAGGAAAGTCTCAGTGACCCTTTTCATCGGAATATCTTTTTTTTTTTTTTTTCTTCTTTTTTTTTTTTTTTTTTTTTTTTTTTTAGCATGTCATCTTAGTTGGAAGACTTCATTTCAAATCCATTGCACATTTTCTGTCTGTTGCATCCTTTAAGCAGCCAAATAGGGAGTTACCCCGTAATTGAGTCAGATCATAAAAATCATGTCTTTTTAAATGATGACAGACAAAAGTTGCATGGCGGTATCCTGTAGGAGGAGTTCTTTGTGACCAAACAAGTAACGGATTTTCCCTTATAAAAAAGGAAACTGAGGTCCGACCGTTCAATGACCAGCTGTATTCGTCTCTGATGTGCAGGTCAGGTGAGTTCATTGTAATTTTTTTCAAAATTTTATTCTATTGGGTTAACCAATGTGGTCCATGAAAGCTTCATCTCAGATTTGGGTCTATACTTTTTATAAAATTATTTTCTGTTGCACCCTAAACAAACTAAACGTTCTCGTTTAAAAAAAATAATTGACATTATTATTATTATTATTATTATTATTATTATTATTATTATTATTATTATTATTTGTCAGGTTGATATAAATTATACCTGTCTATTAAATTTTATTTTACAATCATTAATATTTTAATGTTTTCTTTCCAGAAATTCATTTTTAAACATATATATAGATATCTATATATCTATATATATAATTTAACACCAAGGATAGTGAGAAATAAGAAATAGTTCTGTATAAAAACTGAATTGAACTTTAGAATTGTAGAGTTTTTCCTCTTACACGCGTTGTTACACCACACTACCTCCAAGTCATCCTCGGTAGCTGAGTAAATGTCAGCCTCCACAGTTTCAAAGTGAAGACCATGCAGGAAGAGATTTAGAAAAAATAACAACAGGACAGTGTGGAGGTGACAGCAGAGATGCTGGAGTGGGAACAGGTGGAGGTCTGTGCTTCATTTTCCTTCTCCCTGAAGGGAAGAGCAATGCAAATGGCTGTAATCTAGGACGGTGTGTGAGCCTTTGAAGATAAGCTGACCTGTGCTCAACTGAGCTGTGCCGGATCAATCCTCCGTCTGTGCAGGCTTCAGTCTTACATGAAAACTTTTTTAAAAAGAGAGTTTGGAAGTGTTTTGATTGGAGGAAGAGCTGTTTTTTTTTTCTTTGTTCTTACAAGTGCTTCATATTTGACCTCTCACTCTGTGAACTCTTTAAGCTGCAGAGCAGAGGAAATGATTACCAGAATAGTGAGGTGGATAGACAAACACCTGGCGCAGCCGGCCACACTCCTTGTAGATGATGTGGACAGACTCATCATTTTACAGACTTGGATAGAAAGTTGTTGAGAACCTGTATCAGGATGATAGTGAAGCTTGGTCGTCCTTTTTTCTGTTTTCTGCTCCTCTCTTTCCATTTGTCATGGTGGGCGAAATTGTCTCATGCTAGTAGAGCTTATAGTTTGCATGTACACGTCAGGGATTTTACCAATATCAAAATAAATTTAGCACCGAGTGAGCACTATGACCGGGTGAAATCACCCACAAATTGTAGTCGCTTTATACCCGGCACACACGAGCAGCCACATTTTAGGAACCAAATGACTTATTTAAAAACAAGAGTTTACCGCTAATTCTACTTTTGGTGTCCATGTAGTAGATGCCACTTAAGAATAATTTAATTTTGAATGGAAGAGGGTTTTTTTGGTTTGTGTAATTTTGCAGCAGAACAGTAAAAGGGTCCCATGTGAGGTAAAATATATAATGACTTAAACAAAATCATTGTTCTTTGCTTTTTTTCTTTTTTTTTTGCTTACTTTGTCTCAGACTTGTCAGACATTTCCAATTCTAGTCCTTCCATAGCCTTCTCAGTAGGTCTATTTGGCACACACGAAACATATAGGTGATCTTTGTTCAGCTCTTAAATATACCAGGAGGTTAAGTTACAGGCTTAAAGTTCACCGACAGGCATTTGTAACTCTGAGCTCAGAGTTGTGGCACCTTCTCGAGTTCAATAAATTCCCAGTGTGGGAGCTCCCTTTCAGGATTTGAATAATTGATGGATCAAACTTTGGACTTACAAAGGAGGCAATTTTATCTCCTGACTATTTGATGAGCCGGGCTGAGTTTCATTGGGCTCAGCTGAATGTGGCTATTGGTGGGGAAAGACACGCAGTTAAATGGATGAACGAGCAGAGACAGAAAACTTTTAAAATGTACAGGTGCCACAGTTGCTTGTTTATGATGTGGCAAGTTAAAATAGGGCATTACAAACAATGCAGATGGACTACACAACAACAACTTTTCTCTGATTGCTGTACTCTGCCGCCTGATTCTGCTTGTCACTTATCTCTGCTGTGTGAGAGCTCGTATGGATGGGCTGAGGTGGGCTTTTGGCAGGTATCACAGTCGTAGGAGTGCTGGGTTATGAAAGAGTCTCTGGCACATGTCTTGAGTTACTTAGTACTGGAAAGGTTATTTTCTGACTGATCCAGAGAGCATGTCTCGCTCTCCAATCACCATTCTCTCAAGGAACAAACAGGTGCTGCCAAAGACACTCTTGGATCTTTCCTGTAAATATGACTTTAGCCGAGAGGTGTCGGTGAGATTCTGAGTCGTTAGCGTTAAGAGCTAAATAAACTTTGAGAGTGTGAACAGTTTGTCATGTAGGAGAGGATACAAATACCCCTGACCTAAGTTTAGGTATGAAGCAAATCTTTTGAATTGTAATGCTTAGAAAAGGAATTTATTTTTCTTTCTCTTTTTTTTTTTTAATGTATTTGTATATAATTAGGAAATTGTGCTTGGTTACGTGTGTATTTGATGAATTTTCTTGATTCATTAAACATCAAAAGGCTTCGACAGATGCCACTCTTTACGAGCGATGCTACTAAACTCCATCTAGCTCATGAAATGAAGTAGTAATAAACTGTTTTGCAATAATATGACTGTTTTGTGCCGAGTGACTCTCTTTTCTTCCATTGTTGAAATAGAGTACAGCTTCACAGTACAGTTTCTAGTCATTATTATCCGCACTGGGAATCAGTCTGCATTCACTGGTACTTGTGTTTAAGTTTGAAATAAAATTAAAAGAAGAATGTTATTTATGGGAATTGTATTTTTATTTTTTTATTTTTTTTTTGTCGTGTCAAGCTAAACTCATATTGTGGATGCTAAAAATATTTTGGTTCATTGTCCAGCTAAGAGAAATATTGTGAAATGATTTTGTCTCTTTTGATTTATACTTTAGCAAAGAATGTAATGTCGCATGCTGGAATGTTTAGACACACCAAATGGCATTGTCCTTTGTGTGATTCAGAGCCACAACCAACTCAGCGGCCAAATACGGTCCTATTTTTCTATATTGAGCTGCGAGGGAGGACCGCCCATTGCTTAGATACTAACATGTTCTGTGTGTCCTCTTCACACAAAAGCTGTAAATACAGGCAGCACATGGCACTATCTAAAAATGATCTTAGCACCAAATATGACAAAGGCCCTCAGTCAGTCGGAGTGTGTGTTGCATTTCCCCAGAGAGCGCTGACTTCACTGTATTATCGAAGGGTAAACCTGCTCAGTTTGTCATCCAGGGACAAACACAGCTTGAAATGCAATTCCCCCAAAGTGTTTGTGGTGTTTGGTTTCTTTGTTGCACGAATGATCAATTGTTTAGCCGATCATGATTTTAGTTCTTCAGATCACAGAGACTTCTGATGCATCATACTGAAATAAATGCAGGCCAAATAATACTGTGTTTTATCAGTTTAGAATCTAATGTTTAATGTGGTTCGAGTACACAGATGTGTTGACAGCACACTGATGCTATTCTCTTACTGTTGGAAAAACATATTAAAGCAATAGTTTGATATTTTGGGAAATATCAAACTACAATTTTGGCTTATTTGCTTGCTTCCTGAGACTTTAGAAGAATCCCACTCTCATATCTACTATAAACATGAAGATACCGCCAGCAGCCAGTTAACTTTTCTTTGTATAAAGCCTGAAGAAAAGAGAAGCTAAAAATGTACAATCACTGGACTTTTGTAGTTTTACGAGGGGTTAAATTGGGGGATATTTCTTGGCTGGGCGCAGTAGTCTTTTCATAACTATTAGGATGCTAGGCAACTAGCAGAAACTACAGCGAGTTACAGCACCTGGCTAATAAATAGTGTGACGTGCAGGCATAATCTCACTAAAGACTGCAATTTGTCATTTATGCACAACACTTTTGGAGCGATTAAACAAGATATAATGTGCTAATGAGACTTCACCTTTGGATAGAGCCAGGCAGGCTGTTTTCTCTGTTTCCACTCTTTCCACTCTTTCTTCTAGGCTAATGGGCTGCTGGCTTTAGTTTTGTATTTATTAGAAAAGCCTGACAGAGTTTCTCATCTAACTTTCAGCAAGATAGCTAATAAGCCTACAAAATGTCAAAATATTCCTTTGCCGTTTTCTTTACAGTTTATCTGTAAAGTATCTGTATCTTTCCTGCTTGTAAACTTGCCATTTTTTTTTTTTTTTTGTCTTCTCTGCCCCGTTTTTTTCTCAGCAGGTCCTGCTACAAGCAAATGTGTAGTCACACATAGTCAAAAACTTGCATCCATCTTTTGTCAATTGGCGAGCCCTTATTTTAAAGCTTCCTCTAACAGGAAACATGCCTGTGAGCACTTACTGACAGCAAACCTGCATCAAACAGCCATTCAATCTGTGCTCCCCTGCCAGCTCACCACAAGCTTCATGGGTTGACCCACTAGATGTTGAACACTCTCCTCCTCTTCATCCTATGACACCCCCCCTCCCTCCATCCTACAGCCCCTGCTCTGTTTGCTCCAGTACCACCACCAGCGTGATGGCTTGTTGTGCCTCGGGCTTGTTTGAGTGAAAGATACAGAGAGACTGGGGGGAGGGACAGACAGAGAAGGAGAGCAGTGCTGCGGGAGAGAGGAGGGATCATCAGCGCCAGCAGCAGAGGGATCCACCTGTCCCACAGAGGAAGGGGGACCCCCCCACCTGATCCATCCGGTTGCAGGGGGGGACCCTGCATAGCCTGGAAGGCAGCAGGGACTATGCAGCTGGGACTGGTGGCGCTGGCAATGGTCTTTCTCGGCTCCATGGGTCACAGCGATGTTCTCAAGCTCTCCAAGGCGAGAAGGCAGAGACGCGGTGAGTTCTCACTTTGTCAGTTTGTTTTGATCTCTTGTTTTTCTTCCACTGCAGCACTGCTGCTTTTCGTTCTGTGGTCTGAGTCACTGTGGTGGATGTCTTATAAACATTGAACCAGCAAAGTAAAGATAACATTTTGTTTATTTTCTCATCATTCCTATTTGTTTTTCCTAGGCGGGTTGTGTTAGGTTCAGTGTTTCCCTGGAACGGCTCATCTTTCTTCCTCTTTTTAAGATCATCCCTCTCTCAGTTTATGTAAAACTTTTATGGGCATTAGAGTTGTTTATAGAGGGCTTTTTGATGGATTCATTCTTAAAGCCATCGCTCTTTTCGTGTCTGGCTGTGTGGGCACATAATGGAGTGAGTACCTGACAGTTCTAAGCTTTCAATTGGACCGTGCTGCCGATATTGTTGTAAGCATTTTTCTGACCTCACGTCGACTATGAGTATACTCTGAGTAGCCCCAGAGCCTCAGCGCTGGTGTTAGTGTCAGCTTTTAAATAATTTTTCTTTTACACACGAGGAGCTTTCAGCCAATGCCAAGCTCACCCCAACCTCGCTGAACCAGAATTAATTTAATACCATGACTGGCCACAGCAGCAGATGTGGCGTTCTTAAAATCACACATACTGGGAAGTAAAAGCTGTTGTTTGTGTCTCAGGAACTGAATACAGTGTACAGTACATTCACATATAGGCCTACATGCACAGTGATGCTGTCACAGTTCATCTTTTGGCACTGTAATGAAGACAGAAGGATTGGGCTCACTCACCAGTCCTGTGTGAGTGCCCTCTATCCTGTCACAGGCGGTTGAGGCGTTTCCCCCTTCAGATGTAGATGATATTTGTAATTTAACATTTGATTTACAGCTTTTTCAGAGATTTTTGTTAAACGTCCCTCCTGGTGGGCAAATAGCTGAGAACAGTACGGCTTGTTTTCTTCCCTGTGGGCTTTCTGTGTTCCCTCTCTGAATTAATTTAGCATCATGCAAACATTAAACTGGAAACATCGGAGAAGCGAGTAGACATTGTAACACATTACTCCTTGTGCTTTAAACACTGCAAGCTCTCTCATTTTACAATACACCACCTGTCAAAAACACTTTATACCATCACATTTAATCACATTTGTGGATTTATATACTCCTTCGGTTGCAAATGATTACCTAGGACAATTATTACTTTTAACGTTATTAGTGGTAGAGAGCAATGAGACCTGGTTGTAATAGTTGCTGGCTGCCGTGACTCAGACGTGGAGTTCTGTTTGTGGAAAAAAAGAACCCTTTTAACACTTTCTCCATCTGATTTCTGGGAGGCTAGACGGCAGATTGATTGCTGTATGTATATTTAGAGCTGACATAGTACAGGACGTAGTACAGGACTCTAAATCAACTCGGACAACTGTTGTTTTGACGCTGAATGGTTTTCAGAAAAAGAATGTGCACTTTAACACACTTTTCCTCGAAATGATCTTGATTTCTGGTTGTGTATCTTTGCCTTTTAAAGCAACAAGATTCATGTCTGAGACTGAGATTAAATGTGAGAGTGCATTTGTAGTGTAGTTTCGGACAGGGGATACTTGCTGGTTGGTACCACTAAGATTAAAGCACATACAGTATTCACGTCTGTCACTACCGCGGTGCTCTTATGCCAAGACCGTTTCTGACTGACTCCAGTGTTAGTTACTGGCTCTTGGTTGAGTGTCAGCCCCAATTACCCGGGTTTCTCCAAATGAAAATCTGTTAAGGATCTCCGGCAAGCAGTTTGAAGTAAACAGTGAGTAACTTTTCAAACAAAGATGTTTGGCCGGGCCCTCCCTTAGATTAAGCTGCAAGCTTTAACCCCTGTTTGTTGGAATGTTAAAGTGCTGGCATGTTTATTACTATCTGTGTGGACGCCAGCGAAATATTGCACTTCCCCGATGTTGTTCTCAGGCCGAATTTCGTCATTAAAATTCATGTGTGGCTGGAAACAATTCATCTTTTTACATGATGGTACACCATGCTGTTCTGTTACCTACCTCAACGTGGCTGTTCTTTTCTCTCTGTTTACCTTATGTCTCCACAGTTAGTACTGAGGGGCCACCATCCTGCCCCAAAGGCTGTGACCGATGCTCTGAGTATAACGGCTGCATTAAATGTAAGCCCAAGCTCTTCATCTTCCTGGAGCGCAATGACATCCGTCAGATAGGCGTGTGCCTCGCCTCCTGCCCCATGGGATACTTTGGCATGAGGAACCCAGAAGGAAATAACCGATGCACCCGTGAGTTTGACTTTGTGTTGTAGGCTCTTAACGTGAGCGGGATGTGAGAGGGCACATTACATTTGTAAATACGAATGTGGAGAAATCTTCCAGATACATGAAGGCTCCAGCTAACTCTTTACTCTGTAAAACTCAACACAGCTGGTGTCAAATCCAGCCTTTGGAAGTAATCTGTTTATCTTTGACTCATCCTCTCCTGTTTATGTACAACATGGGGGTATTTAGAAGTACAGGGGTGCTCCTGCTCATTTTTTTTTTTATCTTGTGTATCTTATTTGAATATTTTAACTTTTCTTTGCCACTTTTTTAGTATAACAAAGATCTAAATTATTCTCATCTTTACATAGATCACTTACTCGTGAGTGAATAAGATGCACCCCCCTATTACTGAATGCGCACTAACAAGAGGCAAATGGCCAACAATAAGTAAATATAAAAAAATACTTGATGATGATGAAATCTTTTTGTTTGCTGCTTCTTATTCCAGTAACAAGACGCACAAAATTACCAAATACAGAAAAATATTTACTAAATGTGAGTACAATTTGTAACTGAAACTGTGTTCATTGTAGTTATGGGCAAGTTTGGCTCATTTGGAAAGTGGGCAAAAGGGTGGCCACAATACTTACCAGACTGACTTTGCTGGATCTGGTAGCACTGTTCCTGTACTTGTAGGCGAGGAGTGCCAGCAACTCCGTACGTTGTCTGTTTCCCCTTATGTGTGGGCAGAAAACAGGATTGGAACAAAAATCCCGACAAAAACATTTCTAATACAGTGTTGTTTGTCTGCTTTTGGGAGGATGTCTGTGTTTTTTATTTGGCCTCAAGGGTTCATGCCAGGCCACAATCCATGTTTGTTATGCTTTCTGTTTGACACATATTTTATTATGATACTTCTTTATGGTGTCATATACGGCTTGTATACATGGTCTCCAGATTATTTTACAAGATGTATAATGACTGTCATTATTTCCACATGTTTAATACACCACACAGTGTCTGTTGGATAATCCATGTCTGCATAAGCTTAATGAGGATAAAACTCATTACCCTGTTTTGGTCATGCAACATTTTCAAGTTTTAATATTTCAGATAAAGAGATTTCAAAAGCTTTATCGGTAATATATTTTCATAGATTCCGTTTTTTAATTTGCATTTACAATAAAGATTATACTTAATAGAGTAATCTTATTTTCCATATAAAGTTTGTTGCATCTGTACAAGTGATACTACTGGAATTATTGTTATTTTAAATGCAGCATCCTTTCACTGTCATTGTTTTTTTGTACAGTGGGCTTATTTTCTCAACACATTCTTTTTGGAGGCCCCCAGTGGCTAACCTGTATTATTATCTAATCATCTGACTTTATACATGTCATCCCAGAGTCTCTTGTTAATATAACATTTGTCTTACATTATAGGGCTACAAATGTCAGTGCTGTCAAATTTAGCTGTCAAGGGCTTAAAAATAGTAATTGGGAGCAGGAGGCAAGAACATTAAGATTTCACTGAGGGAGTCAGTGTTAGATCATTTCTAACCTTGGCATCAGACCAGCAATGCAGTACAAATTCTTAAGTTTAACAGACATGAATACAGACAGTCTAGATCTGAATAAATTCCATATATAGAAATACAGACAGATATTTAGAGATTTCCATCTGTCTCCACTGTTTTTGTTTGATGAAATGAATTGTCTAGAATAAGGAAGTGTCTTTAATGATGAAGCTTTTGCAAGTCCTTTACAATGACTGGGTTTTATCCTCTTGTGTTTGTAATTATCTAAATTACAAGAAGTTTGTTGTTTGAGTCAGAGATTTTAATGAGTCAGCGATGTGGAGAAACCCACCTTGAGAAGTCCTCTGAAGCAATAGACTTCTGGCTGTACTCATTCACACCGGCTTTCCAAAAAAAAACAGAAAGCCTGTGGTCCATATGTTTTTAAGAGAAGAGTTTTATTCCCCTCAAATATATCTATTGTTTAATCACTAATAAATCTCTCAGAGGAAATAAAATTCAAGTTCCTCTTGTACTTTCTCTTGAGAACTGTGAATGAGAACAATTAATATTCAATTAATACTTATTTCTGTTTCCATCAGAAATTTTCTCGAAGAAAAAATAAACAAATTTGAAAGCAATAAAATTAACACTCATCATCCTCAGACTCAATGTGACTTTAAACTGAAATTATCTCTATTTGATCCTCTCTTTTTGTCTCCCCTGTGTTTTTCAGAATGTAAAATAGACAATTGTGAAGCGTGTTTCAATCGCAATTTTTGCACAAAATGTAAGGAGGGCTTGTATTCACACAGTGGGAGATGTTATGTCAGCTGCCCTCCAGGCCAACGCACTGCCAATGAGACCATGGAGTGTGTCGGTGAGTGACCTTTAACCTTCCATTGTTTACCAACTTCAAAACTTAAACACAGCATCACTGAAAGCAACATGTAACATATAAACCATACTTATTAATACCAACACTTGCGCTTTGCTTTCTGTTCTTATTTTTCTGGTGCTGATCATTCTGTCATCAGTTAGAAGTGACAGTATTAACATTGAAATGTCTCTCCAGGCATCTTTGCACAGGGCTTCAAAGACCTGAAAACCTGACCTTTTGGCATCACGATGTTCCTTATAGTTGAGCCTACACATCCACATAGAACAACCCGGTATCACAAAGCATGTAATACACCTGTCAGTCTACTGCACAAAACCATGTCAGTGTCATGTCTTACTTCAGCAAGGTGTCCTACATTTGGTCTCAAAAACGACTTGGTTAGATTTAGGAAATAAATTATTAATTTGGGTTAAAATAAGTGATTTTATTGTAGATAACATAGTAGTAATGTGAATTGTTAGTAATTCAAATTAAATACAATTTCTGAGTTGCGGACTGTATCCCTCTTTGTTCTTTGTCATATGACCTCTATCACATGCCCTCCTTCTTCAACCACGGTTATACTTGTGCTTTTTTTCACACCTCAGTGAGGCAAAACGTGACATTGACACACTACCCTCTAGTGGACTGGCAAGTGTATGTGCAGTGGTTAGCATTGTCACCTCAGTCAAAAGGTTCTGGGTTCGAATCTGGGCCCGGGCCTTTTTGTGTGGAGTTTGCATGTTCTCCCTGTGCCTGCATGGGTTCTCTCTGGGTACTCTGGTGTCCTCCCACCCTCCAAAAACATGCATCTCAGGTTAATTGGTGATTCTACAAAAATTGCCCTTAGGTGTGAATGGGAGCGTGAAAGGTCTTTGTTTCCGGCTGTCTCTATTTGTTGGTCCTGTGATGGACTGGCGACCTGTCCAGGGTGTACCCTGCCTTCTGACAGGATAGGCTCCGGCCCCCCTGTGACCCTGTTCAGGATCAAGCAGGTATAGATGATGGATGGATGGATAATAAACCCAAAAAACTAGACTTTGTCATATGCACACTATACTCAAGGGCTATACAGTGCAGTACATTTTCATGTTCCCAGCGATTTTCCCAATGTATTCTTCTCTCCTACAAAATTAAAATGTTCAGATTTTTAAATGACTATAAGTCATTGTCCTGAGTTGTATAAAGCAGACAGAGTGGCTATGAAGAAAATTTAAAATTTTGGAGCTGCAGACTGTTCCCTGACTACCTTAATTGTGTATAATTTTTTTTGTGTCCCAGGTCAGCGTGCTTCAGAGTGTGAACTGGGTGAGTGGAGCCAATGGGGTTCTTGTATGAAGAAGAACAAAACATGTGGATTTAAAAAAGGCTCCCAGTCCCGGGTTCGTGTGCCCCTTCCGCAGGTTCACAGTCTGGACACCTCGCCTGCTTTTGTACCCTCACAGACCTGCACTCAAGAGACAGAGAGGAGGAAGTGTGTCGTGACCAAGACGCCTTGTGTCAGAGGTAAGACAAATACACGTACAGAAAACATATACACTGAAGAAGAAATTATATTTAGTTTCTAATTAAAAAAGTACAGCTAGTGTCAGCTTTGTGATCTGATGACAGCACTCGGATAACAGATGAGCAGGCAATAAATTGCATGCGTTTCATGAAAAGCCTCCACAGTTAATATGATGATGGATGGAACCATTACTCAATATTCAAAGGCCTGAAGTCACGCCAGTGTGTATGTGACCCGCAACGTGTTGATTGGGTTTGGTTTGGCAAAGCGCACAGAAGGATACAGAATCTCTTGACTGTTCAGCATGTAAACAAAAAACTTAATGTACGAGCCAAGCAGATGAAGGGCGGACATTACGCACTGCAAAGCTGGACCGGGATCAGAGCTGGAGAGAGCTATTTGTTCTGAAGACCGTTGAAGCGGCAGGTTTACACGACCCTGACATATTTGCTCGGGCTTTTTTCATCCACACAGCAGCTTTCTCTCCAGCAGGTTAACAGTCATTCTTGCCAGTCAGTGGCCATTATCAACTTTCATAACAGCTTATTAGGCACTCCTGGCATCATTTGCAGCTAAGGCTATTAAATGAGGGATCTGGCCAATTGGTTGACAGTGTATTAAATGAAAAGTGCTACAAAAACAGCAAGGATCCTGGTTATTTTCATTTTAAATAATTGGTCTTTAACAGTGAGGCAAAGAAATCTGACTTTTTCTACAACAGTGCTCAAATGATATCCCTTACAAAATCCACTAATAAGAATGGAGCAGTTAAACCCTTTTTATTTATAGGTTTGTCCTTTTTAACTGCATTGAGCTTTTTACTAATGAAGACTCTTTAGTGAATTTCTTTGTATCTAAATGCCCCCATATATTAATGTGATTTACTTAATGTGGCAATTTTCACCAGAGCTAGAAATTGAACTTTATTTACAAGGAGGAAGAAAACTGTAAATGAGCAGTATTTAAAGTTTTTATTGAATAATGGCACGCTTAAGGGATTTCAAGCACAGCAGCAACATTGCATAACAATATTTGCAGTGTTGGCGACCGTACAGATGTTGCAATGTTACAGATGACATGCCTCGATATATACGAGTAAACATGGTAACGGCTTGCATATTCCAGGATCATCCTCTCCTCTTGGAAAGTTCATTCAAGGCTCTAAGTGTGAAGAACACAACGCGATCTGATGCTGGTCCCTGTAGATCTGTGGTCATGTCTGGAGGGAAAGAGGCTGGCGTGGCCTCTAAGTGCTTGGCGAGAAGCGGGCTCGTCAGCGGACAGGCTGTGACAGCACAATTTGAGAAACGAGAAGCAAACTTACTCGGTCTGACACCTGCATCCTGGAAAATATTTCAGCCTTGGATTCTGAAGAATAATTAACAGTCAAATATTATAAACTGCTCTATAAGAACTGCTATGTTGACTGCCAAATTTCTTAACTTGGAGCAAAGGTAGGTCTTATCAGAAAAGCAAGGATGATATGTGAGGTTTTGTCTTATAAGTGATGTGTCATAGAACTTTGTGGGCTGTAAAATGGTCGACTGTTGACGTTAGGAAGACTTTGAGTTCTATTTTTCCTCCATTCTGCTGCTAAATACTTGAACTTGAATGGAAATAAGATGCATGTTGCTCCCAACATGCATAGGAATGAATTTTCCTCTGTGAGGTAATTCATGGCTGATAGTACCATGACTCCGTTGAATGTAGTTCATGTGGGTAAACTGTGCAAAAAAAGTGCAGCTGTGGATTCATCTGTGGGAGTTGGCTGGCAGGCTAGCTATATAAAACACAGGGGGCAGACCTTGTATAACATCAGTGATTTAGTGGTCTGCAGATCTCACGCTTTGTGTTGATTTGGCTGCAAATTTTTTCCCCCTTTTCCTGACGCTCCACAAAAAGGTCTCACGCGAAAACAGAATTTTCTGGATGCGTTATTTAATTTGTCAGACAAAATTGTTTAGCTTGGATGGAGAGGAGGTGCAATCAGGGCTGTCATAAACTGATGGAGTCCCCCTCTCTTGGCTCCATTAGTGATTTGTTAGAGAAGTAATTAAATCCTAACACAGTAAGCACATCAGCTCAGATGCTGCAGAGTGTGTTTGAGGACCCTTATTTCACTCAGACTCCACTCTCGTTCACTATGCCTCATTGATTTAAATTGAAACTATTACTGCTCAATATTAAGTGTTTGTTTGAGTAGCTGTTATAAAAGCTCGGAAATATGTTTATTGATGCAAGACATAAATGATGAGCACACCGGATAGGACAGAATCTATAATTTGAGCCAACTAAACAAATGAGGTTTCAGTTATGTTTTCATGATTCTGGCACTAATGGCTCGCAAAAAAGATGTGTTATTCCAGTTTGTGCACTACTGTGTGGGACTGAGCCTTATAGCTTTCAGTTGAGAGTAAAGCAACTGGGATTCTGCATGGGCCAGCGGTAAATAAATATTATTGTGTTTGGTCTGTCCACATTCAACTACACCAGATCTACTTTATCAGCGCATAATGATTTTCACTGGCTTTGTAGAAACATGCTTTTGCAGAAGTTTGTGAAATGTTATACCTTTGGGCTGTTTTCCTGTAGTTTGCACTTAAACCCCCCCCAAAAAACACCAGTTTGTACGAGTTAAAAAATGATGGTAGGGAGATAAACATAGAGCGTATTACTGCAATGCAGTAGACAAACATGGTGGCGCCATAAGCTCTCCTGTTGTCAGCTGTGCATGAAAACTGTCCAGTTCTTGGCGTGTGTTCACTCAGTTTTCAGCATGTGCAGAGTCTCAATGGACAAGCTCATAACAAACAACCTCCGGCGTAACTGCCCTTTCTCAAATATACAAAATCAAACACTTTTTAGTGCTGCCTAAACAACAGCCACGTCACTCCGGACATAATGTCCATTTCCACTTTGTGACAGCTCTTCTCGCTGTTAATGGCCATTATTGGCCCCTTGACAATGTTTAACTCATTATGCCACAAGGGATTTTAAGGTGATTAATGTGACGGAAAATTGTTACTTCACTGTCCTCAGAGCTCTTACAGTCCGTACATGTGCTGCAATTTAAAATCATCAGCAGGTCCCTTCCCGTCAATGAACAGATTATGTGTGGACATTAGGCACACAGTGATGGATGTTTGTATTTAGAGAGCAATTATACTCTTAAAGTGTGTGACAGGTGTGAATTGTAATGCAAGAGTACTTACAGAGAGGTGAGCGGGGCTTGTAAGTGTGTCAAGTGGAATAAGGGAGTGAGAGGCTGCTGAAATAGACAATTAAACTGACTAAGAGTCTGCAGCCTTGGATGGCACCTGTGTGAGGGTGCACTTAGATACAGCAGTGCTTTGAGCTAAGTGCTAACATTGGCCTGCTAGCATGCTTTGAAAATACATGATGATGTTTAGCATACTAATATTTAGCAAGACAGTACAGCTGAGGCAATTCAGATAGTTGGTCATAAACCAAAGTATTAGACAATTTAAATTTGTTTTGGTACAAGAGGAAAAGTAAAGGCATCAACAATGTGATCACAAATTGTCCTTCAGGGAACAAAAGTGTCTGTATCAAATTCAAGTAGTTGTCAAGATATTTCACTCAAAAACACAGATGTGAAACTCAGTGACACGCCAGTAAAAATCAGGAGATCGGCAGAGAAATGAGGCTTGTCTGTACTCAATTTCACAGCAATTAATCCAAATGTTGTTGCAATATTTTAGTCCAGTGGTGGACAAATCGGTGAACACAGCCAAAAATAATTAGCAGCCAAATATTTAGATGTATTATTTTGTCCTATATGGTTTGATTATTAGTTTTTGGCTACTTGTTGCACACTTGTGCTGTACATATCCTGTATGTGCAGGATTTATGTTTACTCTGCCGGTAATAAAAACCACACAACCACAAGTTCTGATGCATCACACATCCCATATCATCTTCTCTCAGCCTTCAGGAATCAATGTTTTTACTTTGGTTTAGCCAGGCAGTATCACTTCAACATACAACATGACATAAGCCTTACAAGACTTTTATTTGAGAAATAGTACAACCTAATTAATCAAGTTTCTCTGCTTTCTCATTTCAGAGAGGAAGAATAAGGGAGACAGGCAAGATGATACAAACAAGAGAGAGAGGGAGAATGCACGTGGCCGAGGACGAGAAGGCAAAGATGGTAGTAGAGGAGGAGGAGGAGGAGGTGGAGGTGGAGGTGGAGGTGGGGGAGGAGGTGGAGGTGGGGGAGGAGGTGGAGGTGGAGGGGGAGGTGGAGGGGGGAAGCGGAGGAAAGGCCAGAGCAGGACAACCACCGCTTCCAGCATCACAACCAGCTCTGTCACCTAAACTCGAACGCCTGCCGATGAGGCCGAGAGAAAAACGGAGACAATGGCCTCATCTGGCAGCACCAGCCACAGACACAGAGACGCGATGAAGGAATGGATTAATGCTGCTATGCTGCATTGTAGAAGATGCAAAGAGAACTGGAGAATTGCTGCAACACAAAAGGTTTCCTGAACCTTTTAATAGGTGCGCATATCTGGAGGAGACTTGTATCTTTGTGGTACTCTGAAAGACTTGATATTCGTTCGTAAGGGATCACTGTTGGACAGCAAAACCACATTGAAGATTGTGGTTTGTGGACTTTGTTTGTGTCATGAACCCACCCTACAGTATGTCACTCTTGAACTAAGAACAGATCCTGTGTTTCAAACGCAACATTCAAGCTGGAAGCTTGATAATGAATGAAGGTTTTTTTTTTTTGCTTGATGATGTATTTTGTTTGTCAGATTTTAATCACAATCTGTTCTTCATTTGTATTCTTGTTTGTGAGAGGTGGCAGATGGATTTTCTCAGCAGTCGCTCTACGTGATGCAAAGACAATGAATCACTACTCATTAAGTCTTCGTATCTTTCTTTCCTATTGAGGGAAGAAACAAAAAGAAAGGCACTGGAATCATTTGTGGTTTTTGAGGACAGAAGGTCTTCTATATATCACTCTGAGGAGGGAATCTAATACAAAGCAAGCCTAAGAAAAGATGTAGAGGAGGATTACTGGGATCACTGCTCACATCCTCCTCTGGTCTCTTAACACGAACTTTTTGCCATTCGATAGCTTAGTGTTTGTGTTGAATTAAATGTCAATGTTTGTATCAGAAAATATCTCTGCACAGAAACGAGTATTTGCATGGTACAAGGTTGCATGTGCGTGTGTATGTGTGTGCGTCTGTTTGTCTCCACCTGAAGTCCGGGTGTTTGTGTACTTTATACGTGTATTCCTGCATGGACTCGAGTTGTTTGTCGACGGAGCTTAGTTGATCGTACATATGTGTTGATGTTTGCACATGTGTTAATACTGGTCTCATAGATAGAAGGAAAAAGGTCTGGAACACAAGCGGGAGGAAATGCTATATCAAATATGCAGTAAATAAAAGACACTAATGACTATATAAGCCATCAAATCAACAGCCGTTCAGTAATCAGTATGTTTGCAACAGGGTCTGAAGATTTTGCACAACTATAATGTTTCCTACTGCTCGTATTTCAAAACAATCATAGCATTTTACAGATGTATACTCCAAAAGCTGGCTTCATGACATCGCAGATACAGCGAAACTTTTCTTTTCCATGGGTTTGTTTGTTTTGATATTGGTTTCAGGAGAAGTTACATGCTACAATATTCATTCATACTATGGATCGTTTTACTGACTATGTCAAGCTGTGTTTATCATCAAACGTAAGAAGTATTAGTATCAACATGTATAGCTTATTCTGTGAAAGCCTAAATAAAGTTAAGATGAAGCCGATGACATTTCAATCATGCACTGATTTTCCACCAAATTGGATTTTGAAATGGCGTTTTAATAATTTTGTCTATATAATTATCTTCCGTTTTGTTTTGTTTTTTATTTCAATTTTCTTGTTTACAATCTATAGCAGAGTCATGTGTATACTTGTATATTTCTCATTTAATATTAATGACATATTTTACAAATAAGGACTAACTCTAATGATAACTCAACTAACAATGTTAATAATGAACTGATTATAGTTTGTTAGAACTTGGATGCTTACTTTTACCCATTGGGAACATTGGCAAAGAAGAAACACAATCAGTCAAACTCAGACTGGTTTAAAAAAAATCTCCAGCTTATTCAGGAGGAACAGGAAAACCAAATCCTAAACTTCCATAACAATTTACCAACTTTGTGGTTTTACTTTGATCTCTTGTACGTTACTGCAATCATATTCCTTTGCAATGAGGAAATTATAATCCACATCATGGGTGGGTTTGCTTTTTGTTTTTGCCCCCAATTAAAATGGCAGTTATCTGGTTAAACTGTTGCTGTGTTACCAAGCTGTCTTGCTGCTCCGCTCTGTTTCTGCCCTGTCAAACTATCGCTATGTTGCCTTGTTTTCAGATCTGAGCGATCACTTTTGGCGAGGACAGTTACATAACCAATAGATTCGATAGCCAAAATTAAAAACAGTAATCATAAATTTGTTTTCCAAACGAAGCAAATACATGGCGAGGAAGGTCATTCCTGGTCAAATGGAAATATTTTGACAATATTGTAAATTAAGTAGAATCATAAGGCGCCAGCATTATGAGAAAAAATAAATTCTGCTGGGAGTATGTTGTTATCCATCTCCAATTCAAAGCCCTCTGTGGCTACGGTAAAGTTTTGCTCAGGCTACAGGAAGCCATCTTGGGTGGTGGAAGAGCTTAGATGGTGTGATGGTCCCGATCACTGGCCAAATGCTGGCGCCTGGGCAGGGGTCGTAAAGGCAGAGACAGAAATAAAAACTAATGGTGTGTCATAGCCAGAAGGGAGGGGGTCTACCATGCATTGGCCCCAAAACAAAACAGCCGTTTCTCATTACCAAAGGGGAGGGCAGGGGGAACGGGAGAGTATGCACCGTAAATTACACATTCATCGCTCTTCCTGACCATAAATTCTTACCCTGGCTCCATTGGACAGAGCTCTCCCTCACCTCCCACTCTCTTTTTTCGCTCTCTTGTTCCCCACTCCCATGTTTTCCAAGAGAAATGAATGGTAAATCTTTGGAGTATATGGGTGCCCTTGATACGCCAGAATCCTCAACACTGAGTGATTTCATTACTTTAGTTTGGCTTTTAAGTTAGGCCCCAGGGAGTGTATCACATCAATAGGGAAAACCCTGTCTATGTCCGCTTGACTTAAACACAGAATTCCTGATCCAAGTGTAAACAGAAGGTAACCACCACTACACCAAATCTCCAGATCAGAATTTTATATCATGCTCATAAAGATTACTACAAGAAAACAACTTAATCTAATTAGTTTTTGTTTTCTAATGCTGTTTATAGTTTGTGTGCATATCATGATCTTCATCAGTGAATGGAGTTGGCTCAGATGTTATCATCTGACCAATATGTGGAACATTGTAAGGTGGTTACAAAAGAAGAAAGTGAACACTTACCAAAAAAAAGGTGAATTTCAACCCCAATGACCCTGTTCAAGATAAAGCGGGTATAGATAATGGATGGATGTAGCATTGACCTAGTATTGACTAGAAAACGTGTTAAATATATTCTCCTTTTATGAACACCATCAACGCTTCTGTCTCTTGTTATTTGCTGTTTATTAGGGCCCGGGCACCGGATGGTCCGAAAGCCCTATTGTTCTTCAAGGAATTCTTCTTCCTTATTATTCTCATTCCTTAAGCTTAATCGCCTTTTTGGCGGCTTTAACATACTCAAAAACTCATGAAACGTAGAACCCGCATTAGTCGTGGTGAAACATTTCCATATTGTAGTGGTTTCGCGAGTGGGCGTGGCCAAATGGCTCACTAGCACCCCTTAAACTGCAGCCCCGGCACCTAGTTTCACCTACATGCACGAAACTCGGTGGACATGTGTAACGCACAAAGATGTACAAAAAAGTCTCTTGGCATCATGACCTCAAATAGCATATTTTGCTATAGTATGACTTTTTATTCATATTTTGGACGTATAGTAAGACTTTTTTGTAATATTTTGGATGTGTTATAGTGTGACTTTTTTTTCATAATTTGGAAGACGTGCTATAGTATGACTTTTTTTCATATTTTGGAGGTCATCCTATAGTATGACTTTTTTTTAATATTTCGGACGACATGCTATATTATGACTTTTGTTCATATTTTGGACGACATGCTATTGTTTGACTTTTTTAAATATTTCGGACAACATGCTATACTATTACTTTTTTTTCCCACATTTTGGAAGACATTCTATAGTATGACTTTTTTTTCACAATTTGGATGACATGCTATACTATGACTTTTTCCCCCATTTTGGACGACATGTATTTTTTCACACCTTAAGTAACAGACACCTGAACATGTAACAGCTTAGCAGAAGAAGCAATAATAACTGACATCTCAGCCAACTGTTACCACTGTACTGTTGCTTTTAGATAAGTTAGCGAACACGCCTTGTTTTGCTACTGACAAGTTCAAAGTGTAATTATAAGTGTCTATCAGTGTTATGGAAAGGATTCCGACAATGTTAGGCCTTTCTGTTAGATCAGAAAACAGCTTTAATATTGCTCTGCTTGAAGCCACTAAACTCCATGAATAAAAACAATAATTTTAACTGGACTTCAGTTTGGTGGCTTTGAACAGAGCGATATGGGACTATGGGTATATAGCATAACATCCACAATACAGATATATTGCTATCTATCAGTGATATTTATCAGTGATACTTTAGGTTTGTAGGTTTCCAAAGTGGAGAAAATAAAGGATGCAAAGTTTATCCTGATGACCATGGTCAATAGAAGACCGTATTATTATATTTTCATGACATTTTAGACATGTCATGACCTTTTTAAGACTTTTAGGATGACATGTGTATGGTATTTTTATGACTTTTATTAAGATATACTATACTATGACAATTTCATTATATTTTTGACGACATACTATAGCGTGACATTTCTATGACATTTAAGACGACATACTATAGTATGACATTCTTATGACGTTTTGGACAACATACAGTATTATGACTTTTTTGGGAAATTTTGGATGACATACTATATAGTATGACATTTTTAGGACTTTTACGATGACATACTATAGCATGAAATTTTTTGATATATATGTCTATATGTATGCATGTATAATGTATATATGTATACCCCGCTGTGTATAATGACAGTGGGACGAAATGTAATTTGAACCCCCGCAATATTGATACCATTATTACGCCCTTGTCTGTCATTAGCCGGGTGAAGAAGAGATATGGGCCCTACTAGAGTGCCCAGTGACAACCAGCAGCATCCACTCGACTCTCCCCTCCCATTTTTGTGGTTTCCATCACTTCAAAGATTTGCCCTTGCAGATGTCCCATCAGAATTCCCACTGATCCATGATAATTTCCACAAACGTCATCTCTCTTTGGCTCAAGATCTGAGAGGTTGATTCTGGAAATCTACAGAGAGAAAAATGTCCACTTTGATTCAAACTGTTCCAGAGAACTGTACATCAACACTGACAGCCTGGCACGGTTGATCAGCAACAGATATCTATAAAGTTAGGTCTGTTAAGTCAAAATAACATAACTATTTTGTGATTTAGGTAAGGCATTAGTCTTTCGGAGAAAGAAAATCTGCACTGGATAATATTTAACAGACAAAAGTCATTTGATATGTAAATCAGAACAGAGGTATTGCAGAGACATATTTCAGGGTTCCATGTTTAGTGTCAGCCCCAGACATTTTACTAACCGCAAATCACTAACTGCAGAAAGAAGCAAGAAACATGATTTCCAATAATAAATGACAAGCACTTTAAAGAAGGTTTAATTTCTCTTTAATTAATTTAATTCCACCCACAAATGTCTTGGGCTGATAAAAAGGTTCAAAACTTTTGATACAGGAGAGGAAGAGTTTAGAGGACTCGTGCAGAATATTAGACAAGATACTTGATATGTACTGCCTCCTTTTGGATTTAATCAGTACTACATAGAAAGGAAGCTGCAGTGTCTTTAATACAGTTGAGTTCAGGGTGTCTATGGCTCTCTATTGATGTATGTTAAAAGAAATAGAAAATGAGAAACAGAGTCTAACTGTCAGTGAGTTTTTAACATAATGAAACTTACAGTATTCAAACACCTTTTTCATATTATTGTTTCATATAAATGTGTTCCTTGCCTGTAAAATGTAGTATTATTTTCGACAACATACTTCTTTAAGCACAACTAAATAGCATCTATTTTGACAATACATCTAAATGAAAAGAGCCTAAATGCCTTTGCAGTCATTGTTTCGTTTGTGATGAAGTTCCTCCCCGTGAAGGGCTTTTGGTGTGGCATGAACAGATTCTAACATTACAGGCCTACAGCAGGAGAAACCATGATTGATTGTCAAATTTGCCCTAGCTAGTTTGTAAATAAATAAAACATATTTTCATAGGTTTTTTTCAAATTGAAATCCTATACAAGCAGCAAGAGCAGATTTGCTTGACCATGATCATTTCGAGATTTGTGAAACAGCACTCAAAAAAACATTTCATGTTTACAATTGAATTTTTATGTGCACAATAGCTTCATTCAGCGAACAGATTCAGTCTTTTGGTCCACTTGGTATATAGTTGCAAAAAAAGACATAACCACAAGAGGGGGCTGTCAACCTATACAAATTAGATATTAGTGACAGAGACAAAGGGCTTTAATATCTGAAACTGATGCAAGGTTTGTTGTATTAAGAGATCACAGTGAAAGGTCATATACAATGTGATATTTGAAAATAATTCATATAAAAGTCTTTATTGTTTTCTAGAGTATTCTCAAAGAAATTTGGAAAGTTTTAAGACGGGGAAAGAAGGACATAAAGTCAAGAGACAAAAGAAAACAATAAAAGTCGTTCGATGTGCCACGTTTGAAAGGAAAATTTGTAATGTTGTGACCTATAAGTTATGATCGGTCTCTGTCTATATTTCACAGAGAATCGAAATTCCCCCTTTTTTTCCCCCAGTATGTCAAACAGAAATAGTCACAAAGAAAAACCTGTCACAGAGCTATATTTACACCTACATGTTATTTATCTGTGCACAGAGATAATTGCCTTTAATGGGTGTTGTGTGACTTTCATTTTCTTTCCTCAACCTTTCATTACACATTCCTCTGGAAGTTCTTTTCATTCTTTTATTGTAATTTTATGGGAGATTGTTTGGGCAGGCATTTGCAGCTTATGAAAATGGTGAAAAATAATTAAAGACATTTTTTTTTAACTTACTTTGCACTATTTGTTCAGTTCACAATATTCAAAACATTGGCAAACTGGTTGCTTGAAATCTTACATATCATCTCAGTTTGCCTGTCTGTGTAAATCCCCTGTTGCTTTTCTCTTTCATACTAGCAACATACTCTCAAACAAGTTTTGATCTCTTTTTATTTGAGAATAAAGACTGGAATCTCTCTAGAAAGACAGGAATCAGATCACTGTTCACATAAACCTGGAGAGTTTTCCTGCTTTTTTCAATACTTAATCTTTCTAACATTTTGAATTGCAGTCAGTCATGGTCAGTCCACTCCTCAAACGTCTTTCATTCCAAACATCTCATCTCCAAACAACTGTTCCAACTGTGCTGCCCGACTGCCAGCAGTAAAGGACTGTAGTTAAGCTGGACTGCTCCAAGAGGGTAAACGATGCATCTGTATGAATGTTAAGCTGAAACTGATCAAAGAAAAGCATGCATGGTCAGAAGATTTCAATTTTACCCTTTGTCCCTTAAGTCACCTCTCTTTTTATGAAGCTTGCAGATTCAGACTCATCCTCCTTCAATTCCACTGAAGCAGAAAAGTTATCAAGAGGTCCCTCATTTCCTGTCAACAGCTTTGGCTCATTGGATACATCTTTCAATGTCTTCCTCACTACGCTCACTGCTGATCTGCTTTTGACTGGTGTATTCTTGCCAAACAATCGTTGGGAGAATCATTGAACTGTGATCCACACTCCACTGTTGCTTTGAATCCTTTTGATACTTAACACAGTTGTTTTTCTATCCTTCACATTTCAGTCCAAAAAAAACCCTCATTACCTTCTTACATCACTGACAAACCGGACTGCTATCTGGGCACCTGCACCACTCAGCCTCAAAGTCAGGCAAAAAGTATAAATATATTTTTATTCAGGGCTTATGTCTTTATGTATGTCACTTCTTGACAACTTCCTTATGTGCTGACCAACGTTTGTTTTTGAACAAATCTAAACAAAATCTAAAGCATTGCTTAATATTGCTTAAGTATTTGTGAATGACATTACAATTAAACAAATATATATTCTATCTTCAAGAGATAGTTGTAGATAATGTAGTCCAAAAGTGTAAGAAAAACGATGTATGCTAATCTAATAATCTGCTGATACAAATTGCTCTCCTCTTCAGGAAGAAAGAAAAAAGCTTTTACAACATACAGTACATTTTAGGCATTATATTTTTTATGTTTTTCGCCAGACCAAACAGAGGTACAAAGCTCCAAACCGCAGTCAGACAAAAGATGTTCGTAATATTCTCGTGTCTGGAGGATATTCAAATCTAAATTGCTTTATGAGAATTTATCACATTCCTACGCTCCCACATTAATTCACTGTTTGAACTCCAAAGCCACATCAAATCCTTAAAAGTGTAAAATGTATGTGGAGGGAGTAAACAGCCGTAGAACAAATAAACTGTGTGTACAAACACATTTTGCACCCAATGTGTGAGTGTTGCAGCGTGGGTGTGAGACGCAAGTACACTGAATATAGGTTGACAGTATAGACAACATTTACTGGACGTTTAACAGTATGAGTGGATTTTTTTTTTAAACACAAACATTTCTAGTAGCCGCGATGTTTTTTTGTATTTTAATTGAAATGCATTTATGTGGTCAGTTACAAGAACTGAAGCGTCACATCTGCTGTATAAGAATATTAAACTAGAATGCCATCCAAAGTTGGAGTTGTCTTCAGTCACCCTGAGGACAGGGAAGATTTTAACGGACCCTGAACTCTGGAAAAACAAGGCCTTGTTTTCCTGCTGAGAGCACTCATTACATGACAGTATAAGGAGCTTCCCATAAGCAAGCACAACTCCTTAACCTCAGATGGAAGTGAGTGAGTGGAAAGGACGAAGGCCTGGGCCAAGCCACAGGCCGACTCCAAACCTCACCAACAAGCACCAGCTCTGTGAGTGTTAGCTTGGGACACAGATGGATGTTATTGTTGTTGTTGTTGTTTTTTTACTCCATCCACAGCATCACAGACCCTCACTGTGAGCCACCACAGCTGCTGTGTAGCCTTACGTATTGTTGGGGTACTTCAGCCAAAGGAAGAGGATGAATTTAGAAAAATACTGTAAGTAGGAGATCAATAAGTGTCTGCTGGAAGTTAACCAATGGGGAAATATCACTGTTACTTGTTCTTTGGCAACATGCTACTCACAAATAAAATGGCAATATGTTCATGTTAAGAAGGTACAAAGTTGCCTTGTCCATCGTCTAATGCATTAGCATGCGAACATTTGCCAGTTATATATTTTTTTTATTTTGACCTGATGATGGTGCTAAAGGAAAAGTTAAGGGATTAACAAAGTCATCAGAATGCATCTTTAGTGGGATGTGAATGTTAGCACCAAACCTTATGGCAGTGTACCTTAAAATAATTCAACCATAAACTTTAACAAGCTTTTTGAAGGTGATAACATTTTTAACAACGATGTGTTCCCTCTGAAAAGAGGCAAGTAAAAAGTGGGCTTCAGTGACTTATCGGTCTGCATAAATCGTGTTTGCGACTCTTTTATAAAATATCTTATCAAATAGGAACATTTTAAGTATTTTAGTTCAACTGCACACTGTCATGATTTGTAACTTAATTTCATCCTGACTCTGTGTCACCCCATCTTCCAGTAGCAAACATGCAGTTAAGTCGTCACTGAGGTATGCTGAATTACCAATGCGAGCATAATCTCTCAGACATTTGGGGTTAACCCACGTCTGCTGAGGTTACATACTACAGACGTGACTGCGGTGGACCAGTGCACTTTGTCAAGTGGACACCAGACACTAAACTGAATAATACACAGGCCAGCGGAGAGCATGGAGAAACTCTGGAGAGGTATGGCCCAGGTTTTATGCTCTCTTCTGACAGCTGTGGCAGTTTTCACATTTCACTGTGGAAAATATTCAAAGTCAGTTTCCTGTCAAAAAGTACTACTTTTTTTTTTTTCTCCCAAACTGCACATGGAAAACAAAAAATATTGTAAACTAACACGGAGTGCTGCTTGATAAACAAAATACTTTTTAGTTAGCTACTGCCTCCATTGCTTCTTCTGTAAATTCTTGGTTCTTCCTCATTCTAATCTATATGTGAATCAAAAAAGGTGATGTTCTAATGTGTTCTAACACGTTAGAACATCACCTTTTTTTTTATAACAATAAATGTTATACACACACACACACACACACACACACACACACAACAGAAACCCAGTGACGGGTCTGGAGTGAAAAGAAAGACCTTGCCCTCCTCACCTGGAACCTTTGTTGTGTCACCGATGATAATTAAGCTGTAGACTCGCACACTTCCTGTTACACTCAGCGATTGGATTGATAAAGAGGATCTATGAATCTGTGGCAGATGCAGTTTGAATAGGTCCCGAATTTATGGGAAGTTAGAGGGACTCATACATTTCTTGCTGGAGTCACTACAGTGTTGCCTTTACAATATCAGCAGAAAGATCTGTTTATCCAATATCAACTTTACTCAAGGTTGGCCTGAAGTATGATTAGGACCAGGATTCGTGTCGTTATGTGATGTCTGAAGATGTTACTACATCAATGATATTTGGATGTTAGTTTGTTTTGAGAACAACAATCAAATTTTAACTGATATTAAATATTAATTGTTTCTGAGGAATCCAAATTTCAACAGTTCTAATGTGACATCACAGTTTGACGACTTGGAGGAATTCCTTAATTTGCTCAAACTCCTCATGAATTTGCACAACATTGAAATAACAGTTGTCTTAAAAAAAAAAAAAAAAAAAAAATTAAAAAACAAAACATAAAAAACAACAACATTCTGATCACTGTTTTGTTTCTACTAAATTCCTTCAAGTGGCGAGAACAGTAAAGCACACACCTCAGTATATATAGACCGTTTCACTCACCACAGGTGCTTCCCAATCGGTAATCAACCGGTGAGACACACTTGACACAATTGTTGTTTCCACCAGGTGTGTCAGTTGCCAATGCAGCCAGACAAGAGTCAGAGGGACTCTTCTGCAAATAAATGAGTCAGATATGAACAAATATTTTCAGTGTTTAAAGATACAACAAGAAAAGCAAGGCTCGTCAAATTATCGCCCGTCCCCTCATCCTGACAAATAAGACTGATGAAGTGTATTGGCAACACGGAGTACAACGTGCTGCAGTACGAACAGTAGCATTGTACAACTGACTCATGCTGCGGTGTGCTCGTCTAGACATTTTACATGACATGACCTCAAATTGCTGCAACATTCACTGTAGCTGGGTCAAGCTTGATCATGTTTCTCTGATTATGTCTGCCTTGATATTTGACAAATGAAAATCAGGAGGATTGTCATTCACTCCATTATTTCATTCACTTGCTTATCGAGTTTCTTTTAAGTCTTTACTCTGATTCGTAGGTCTCAGAGTTGCCAAACTATCACAAGTGGTCAACATACATAAGCAATTACAAACACATTTTCATCCTAAAAAAAAATTTTACTTCACAATTTTGAAAGACAACGGTTACAGTAATTATCTCTGTAACAGTGTCAGAGCAAAGGATGACTGAAAATGAAGCCTTAATTCAAGGAAGAACAAACTGGAGTCCAGAAAAACTCAAGATGTGGTTTATTGTATGTTGAGCATTGAGTATTAAAAAACCCTTTGTACCCCAGTGGAGCAAAACAACTGTTTATAGTACAGTTCAGTTTGATAGTTTATGCCTTGATGAGGCCTATTTTCTAATTAATGATGGGATTATTTTCAGATGGACCGCCAGAATACTAATAAGAAAGAAGGATTTTAGCTAACAACACCAAGGGAATGAATTTACGGACTTTGTATTTCATGAGACAAGTTGAATGGGAGTCTATAGAGCCAGAGCCTTTTTGGAGCCATAAAGTTTTTACATTTCTGGCTTTTACTTTTTTTTTCTGGCCATTCAGAAAATGCTTTACTGATATTACCTTTTTGTGTCATTTGCGAGAATATCCCTACCGTACACTTATACACACAAACACACCTCCTTAAAGACTGACCCCTTGGTGAGGTAGAATTAGCATTTCGACACAGCTAATACTCTATACTGTTACTCCGGTTGCGTAAACTTTTCAGTTTGAAAGTGACAAACCTCATCTGCTCTTTCCTGCCAAACTGCAGAAACTGGGCATCAGTTGTGTATCAAGTAAAAAGTGTGTGATATGGATCTATCAAACTATTTTGTCCTCTCATATCGAGGCATCAGTTCAATTATGTTCCACATAGTTTGGTGGATATAGGCTACCGAAAGACATCTGATGAGTTTTTGTTTCACAAACATAATTAGCCTTCCGTAAATAATGTAATACTCTGAAATCCATTTAATTTAATCCAAACATGTAAACATTAAAGCCTTTGAGATTAACACAAATATGATTAGCTACGTAAAACAGTAGCTCTGAATAAGAAACTGAAATAGCCGTGGAAAAAATTGCCATGGATAGATCTATACAGTCATTAATTCATACTCCTAATTTTAAATCTAACACGTTAGAGGGCTATGATTGTTAAACTGACTGCACTTTGTAGATTAAACACAAATAATACTTCTGTTGCACATTTACTTTGGACTCTGAGAATACTTTTTCTCAAACCGTGAGAAGTGCCTTTGGGATATGAGCCTGTAGTAACATATTTTATCAGCCTCTCTCATCTCCTGATATCTTTTATGGACCTTACAAGTAGCAACATGTGCAATTCAGCAGCAACGGTTCGTGCCATGCTGGATTTTCTATGATCTGTCATTTTTGATAGCTTGGTGATACAATGTGTGGCGAAGTGTCTGTTTATAATCTAGTATTCACTATAATATGTATTCACTACAAAAGATTTTGCACTGGACGCATGAATGTGTTTGTCTTCTCGAAGCACAAAGCCCTTAAAACATAATTAACATAAATAAACTTTATGTGCGTAACTTACTTGCATTGCTCAGAAGAAAATCCACATTGATTTCTGCTTTCTCACAAACCTGAACACTGGACATCGAGATAAAAGTACTGGGCTTGTTCCAACCAATCACCTCTCTTTATTACTCTTCATGCTTCATCACATGACCTCCTTTTTCAACCCTGGTCATGCATGTGTGTACTTTTCACGTCTTAGCAAGGCAAAATGCAACAATGACACAGTATCCTCCAGTGGACTGACGGGTGAACTACAGTCGTTGACGTGACACCGCGCCCAGCTTTACTGCTGTCTGCACACTTCACCCCAAACAAAATGCCAGACTTTCTCAAACTTGTCCTGTTTTTCCAGGAACTTCTGTTGGAAGTTGAACTTCCGGGTGACAGAGACAACAAAGATGGTGATAAAAAAAAGAAAAAAAAAAAAGGAATAAAACATACTGTTTCTGAAAACCAAAGACAGAATGAGGCTGTTCATATAATCAGTTTTTCGTTTCTCTCCTCTCACTTGTAACAACTGTAAATGACTGACCTACATGTAGAGTGTGTGTACCATATGACACAGTTAACTGTCTGCCTCTGACCCTTCCTGCTAGCCTGTCTCCTCCTTCTAATAAATCCGAAGGGGGCCGTGTGTGGAACTGAACCCCCGGTGAAAGTGCCGTGGAGCAACTCCAGATGTGAACATCCTCCCTCTCTTTCTCTCTCCTCTCTGTCTCCCACAGTATTTTCTCTCCTATTTCGACCACCAGTGCACCCGCCCTCCCCCACGCAGCTACGAGTTTTCCATTTCCTTTTTTGGTGAAAAAATCTGAAACCGAGGCAGGGAGGAGGACATTTCACCAACGCCAACAGGAGAGTGTATCTCGTGGTCTGTGTATACGTGCTTCATCAAGGCTATGAAACAGTCGACTCAGCATAAACAGAAGTGTATGTACTGTGTACCCATTGAAGCACATACACACATCTGTACAAATATGCACTCACTCTACTTTTTTCCCATTTAAAAAATATCCTGAAACTATAGACACATACACGTTTTACTCACTTTTATTACACATGCATGCTCACTCTCTCTTACAGTTTCTCACCCACTTTCATGCCCCTCCCCCCCCGGATTTACACACACACATGCGCCCACACATGCACACGCACACGCCCACACACTGATCTTTCCTAGAAAGACATTTTAAACACACCAGAGGGATTTCTCTGCCTGAGACAGTAAACACAAGTCCATAGAAAGCTATGAGCTCTTAAACCAGTAATGAATATTTCACTAAAACCATAAAGACAAACAGAATATAAAAACTGCTCAGCAAATATCAGACAGTGTACATTTATTTAACAAGGCTTTAAAAATAAAAAATAACCATTCAGCCATATGAATTAGCATTTGGCCTTATCACCTGTCATCTGATTTACAGTAAATTCATATGGTTATCATCTCGATGGCCTATTTTCCATCTTAATATGGATATTTGCCAACTCTGACTCACCAGCATCATAGCTGAAATCATGAATTTAAGTACTTCTTTTTTTTATATAACTTTTCACATACAAGATACAAACTAACAATGAAAAACAAACCACGAAAAGAGTTAACAAAATCCTTATTGAGGCAAATCATGGCAGATGAAAACATGCATAATCCTGCAATACACAACTGTAACGTAGTTGATTTCAGCTTCTTTTGGGTTATAAATGCTGGCTCTTTGCGCATTGGTGATAAAAAATTACAACAATTGTAAAAGACAAATTAGAAGAAACTTTATGCAAAATAAGTGTCATTGCAAGATTTTCAACATAAGCAGATACATGACAAAAAAGTGGTCTGTGTGTCTTGTGCCATGTCTTTGAGCTGTGTTTTTATGTGCACATAACATGGTAGCAAAAGAATATCTTACCCAAAGTGCAAATGAAATGTACTGACTACCAACAATGGTCAAATTCCTCACTGAAATTATAATCAGCAGGGTTTTTTCCCGTTTTCATTTTAACTTTAACATTTGTATTTATTAAAATTGGTCTAACTTTGGCCACTTTTTACAAAAGTGTCTCCTTCTATGTCATTGTATACAGTAACTTGTTCAAGATGCATAAAGCAAGACAAACGTTATAGAAAGATAATTGACACGTGAGGAAAAGCAACATTCAAAATGCATAAAACTGCAGTTATAAGAGCATTAAAACAGTAACTCCACCATACTTTAAAAAATACAGACTGTAAGGTTTATATACTCTGTTGAATCAGTGTTCTGTGTCTTCTCTTCAGAGCCAGACTTCTACCTGAAGTATATTTTATTTATATAAAATTTTTGAATATTTTTTAGCAAAGTGACAAGCATTTTGTGTTCCTCTGCTTCAACAGTACATAACATACGAGTACTGTTGTTTTAAGGCACTCCATAAACAGAATCGATAACTTTTTTGGTTCAAGAAAAAAAAAATCTTTATGGTGGTTCATGCAAACAGTATCAAAACAGGATTTTTCACACAAGCTCCTGGATGAAAATCTGATACAGACAGAGACATCAAGGAACTGATGTCTTTATATAAAAATGACCTGAGGCAGCATTTGTTCGCCTGTGTTACCTTCCTTGGTAATGACTTGGGGTTCTTGCAAAGCTATAACAAAGAGTAGGTCGGGTTGGGAGGGTGAGGAAATGACTGCTCTATAGGTTGTTGTGGCAGTCGCGGCACAGGATCCTGTCACCATCAGGGAAAAAGCCAGCACCCACAAGTGAAGCAGAGCACTGTGAGCAGGTGAAACATGGCTGATGCCACTGACGATCTTCAAATGAGATGTACTTTCCTCCTCCAAAACCTGGGACAAAAGAATGAGAAGTCAATTAAAAAGTATATCAACCTTTAGATGTCTAAATTTCATTTCAACATGACTAAAGTTGCAAATCATATACATTTCAAAACAATAACTGGATGTAAAATTATTTTTTACCCCGTTTTTTTTTTTTTTTTTTTTTAAATACTTTATTGATCCCAATGGGGAAATGGATCCTCTGCATTTTTACCAACCCGTCACACACTCACTCCAAGCAGTCGGTAGCCATGTTGCAGCGCCCTGAGATAACTTCAGTTCTTTTGCCAGTGCCTCGTCATTGGTTATAATAGGAGTATTAAAAATGTATAGCCAATTAAAACTGGGCTTCAAATCCTAAATATTTGGTCAATTGCACTAAAAATCACATCAAAAAAACCATGTAACATGCAATGTAACATGTAGCATACCAAATCACTGACAGTCTTAGAGTCAATCTTGTTTACAGTGCTAATAGTATCTTTGGTGTTCAAATGCAGCTCAAATTCCAAAGATCACTATGATAGTATTGAATATAATGACGTAAACTTGCCTGTGATCGGTTTGCTGCAGGCCTCGCACTTCTTGGCGTACAGGCTGCCAAAGCACTTGAGGCAGTACGGGCTGTCTTCCCGGGACGTGAAATGCTGACCGGCCAGCTGCGTCTTACAGCTGGTGCACACAAAACACTCCTTATGCCACGGCTCATCCCGATAAGTCACGCCACCTTTAGCCAGGGTCTGAAATAAATGTCAAAGGTCATGTGGAGATATGACTAAATCACTTCTTAAATCTTCCTGAAGATTTTCAGTCAGGCACAAGGCACAGAAACAGCACTGGTGAAAGTTACAAATGATCTTCTAATAGCCTCAGCCAATAGACTTGTCTCTGTTCTTGTTCTTCTGGACACTTTCTCTAATCAGTTAGTTACTCTCGATGACATTGTCCTGGCCTCCAGCACCATTGTGAAGAACCTTGGAGTCCTCTTCGATGAGGATTTGTCCTTAAGCCACCATATGAAGCCAGTCTCCAGGACTGGCTTCTTTCATCTACGTAATATTAATAAAATCAGGACAATCCTTCCTCAGCGTGATGCAGAAAGCTAATTCATGCATTTTTTTCTTCCAGGCTGGATTATTGTAATTCATTGTTGTTATGATGTCTAAATTACTCATTAAAAACCCTGCAGTTGATCCAAAATGCTGCAGCAAGAGTACCGACAAGGTTTATCAAGAGAGATCATATTTCTCCTGTTTTAAGCTTTTCTTCATTGGCTTCCTGTTAAATCAAGAATAGAATGTCCCTGGCCACAGAGCTGCATGTCTCTGCTCTGTGACTGTCAGCCCCACCACCAGTTCATGTTTTGTATCTCTATGTGGTCCTTTTCTCTCTCTGCTCTCCTCTCACCCCAACCGGTCGAGGCCTACCTCTGAGCCTGGTTCTGTCGGAGGTTTTTCTCCCTTAAAGAGGAGTTTTTCCCTCCTACCTTATGTGGGGATTGTGGAATTGTTCTGCTGTAAGGACTTTAATGTGTTAAGTGCCATTACATAACCTGTTTTGTGATTTGGCGCTATATAAATAAAATTGAATTAAATTGAACTGTAATGCTTTTCCGTTCCTGCAGATGTGTAATCCCACTCATGTCTCCAGTTTGTCTGCAGGTTGTTTCCAAGTTTCTCTTCCTAAAAATATATTCTTTGTCTTAATTATCTTGCGAACAATCTGGTAAATAATTTGACAGAAATACTGACGTTTTTACAGCGTGTGCAGCGTGGAGCAAACTTGTCCTCGTAGCAGGACACACAGTAGTGCTCATCCTTGTCAGGAATGAAGGACTTGGAGCCGATCGGTTGTTCGCAGCTGTGACAGATGAAGCAGGCCTCATGCCATGTGGAGCCTGCATACTCCAGCTTTCTTGTACCTACAGTGGCAGAAGGAAAGTGACATGACAGGAGACAGAGTCAGAGAAGGAATGGAAAGAATGATGATGAATAAGCATCGTTTACACGTCTCATTGGAATCTTTGAGATCATTTTGGTATCGTTAGGTGGTTTTATTTGACAAGGAAATTAAACACTTGAATTGCATGGAGGCATATCAAATTTATTTTGTTTCTCTATGATTTATTTTATTAAATCATTAATAATACTACAGGCCCCACACTTATTTCCTACTGCTGGAAACTGGCAGCAGGACTCAAAGGAAAAGGACTAATGCCATTTTCCCCTTTGCATTTCCAGCCAATCCATCTTATATCCCGTGGCTGTTGAGTTTTTTATTATACTGGTTGGTTTATTCTATGGTGATGCAGTGGTTTGTGGGGGGCCGACATTTTGTGTTTCTACTTTCTGCAGATTGCTAACGTTTCACTGCTTCAGGCTGTACGCTGCAGTGTTTTCTAGTCTTAAACACAAAACTCCCCCGAGAAAACGTTTCAGATTATAAACTCACAGGAATAACTGTGGCTTCAGAAGGACAATATTAGCTGTTAGACGTGTATTTTACAAATACATCAAAAATGAACAAGATGCAATATAAAATTCTGTATTTTCACAAGCATTTCAATAAGTTTAAAGTGATTTAAAAACATACATTGTGATGCCAACAAAGAGCAAAATATGAAAATAGCATTTACACAACTACAAGTTTTTGTATGCGTACCAAGCACTTAATTGAATTCATCAACTCTATTTAAAGGAGCAACCAACTGAACATGCCTTCCTTCACCCTCCCCCTGTAAACGTGAAAGAGAATCTACGGTGGCCACAAAACTAGGGAAAAATAATAAAGACCATCTCTATATGCAGGGTTTGGTTTGTCCCTTCTGAGCTACTGTAGAAACATGTCATGCTCAGTGGAAGAGGACAAGCTCCCTCTGTAGATATGAAGGGGCGCTTCTAAGGTCTTAAAAACATAATGATTCTTAATTTCAGATAATTATACACTTATCAAAACATAATTATGAATGTTATATTACACCACACATTGATTTTAGATTTCTATCAATGGATTTTCTATATATATTTATTTTTCTTGACAAATAAATGGCTCAAACTGAAAAACAAAGCTCAAGCAAAATGTTTAATCGCAGTGGACAGTGACGACAACAACAGAGCTGCTGTCTGAGTCAAAGGATTTTCCAGCGGGGTGAACAGAGTGAAGAGGACCATTGTCTGCGGCCGCACAACAAATACAACATTGACCATCTCTGGCAGTGGGAGCTTTTCAGTAGCTTCATCAGAACAATCTTGTTCACCAAGAACGCATCTGAGGAATCTGTTTACATGGCTTTGGTGTGGAGTTACTTTTCTCCTCATGTCACCAACAAAAACGACTAAGCCTCACATGCAGATATTGAACAATGAAAAGTGTGCGTGTTTTTGAGTGTGTTTTTAAATGATGACAAAGGATATAACTTTAAGTTCTCTTGTTAGAGGTAACTATGATAAATATAGATATGAAGGGCGCTGGAATAACTGACTTGCTTATCTTTTGTTATCATCTGTTCACTGGCACCCTGCCAGCCCTAGGGATCTGGCTTATAGACAACAAGTCAAGCAGACTGGCAATTACTCTGTCACATTCACCCCTGGCTGCTGCTCAATTGTGGACCTTCGCCTCCTTTTCTCACCCTCGTCTTTGTCCTAAAACCTCTTCCCTTTCTGTGTCTGCTTGAGCTCTCACTTTGTACTTCTCATCTGTCCGTGCTCCCTGGAGTTTGTCGTGTCATCACTTTCCAGTGTTTGGCCTGTTTTTGAATTTTAATTTGTAGACTACATGGAAAATAAAATGAAGGACAGCGAGGCTTACCATACCAGTGAAGTACCATAATGTATGTGGCATTGTCAAATACGTTATTTTTAAGATATTTTAGCTCACTCCTGACAGTGACAGTCTAACCAGAGCTGTACTTCTCTCAACGCCACTTTAACAATATTCTAGAAAGAAATAAATAAATTGGTACAAAGAGTTATTCAGAACACAAATGGAACAGGAACTATCTCAACGTCAAAGTTCAAATTTCCTCTGCCCCACAACCAGCACCCGTTTCCAAATTTACCTGGCATGACAACCTTGTCGCAAGCTACACACTTGGAGGAGAATTCGTTACAGTAGCAGTCATTGCAGAGCAGCGCGTCATCCTGGCTGGTGAAGGGCTCATCTGCCAATGAGCGATCGCAGCGGAAACAGCGGAAGCAGTGCTCGTGGTAATGCCGGTCTTCATAGAAGAGCTCCTGGCAGCAGAACAAAAGGAGAACAACAAGAATACTGGAGGTCATTTCATACAGTTATAAATAAATCACAGAAATATAGTCACATTAAGTGTTTCCTCAGGAACATTTCTCTTCTTATGATTTAAAGTTTCAGAAGTGCAATCATCTAAATTAGGCAACTAAGGGGGCGACAGCAAGACGAAACATCAACAAAGGTTAATGTTTACAAGACGACTGATTTGGGTCAAACTGACACTTGAAATGTCAGCATAAGCAGTAACGAGTATGTGGCACATGCTTCTGTTTTGAAACGTCTTACAAGGATGGGAGTGAATTGATCGTCTGCAGGACAACGCTGGCTTTATTTATTGTCCACCACTCGTGAGGGTGTTGAAAACTCATTGGCCTACTTAGTGAAGCAAACCACCAAGCACCATAGCATGCCCCATTCTGTGGACTCCACTAAGGAGCATATCTTGGTCTTAAATGGTCCACTTCATGTTCGTGTTTTCCATTAGGAGAAGATTACATTTTAACTTGATTGTGGGGAAGAAGGGAGACGTTCCCTCATGCTGCATTTTTACAATGTAAGACTAAATTAGTCTGTTGGCTTATGTGGACTTTGTGGAAATTGCCTGCATAATTGCATGTTAAATTAGCCTTTACGTTGTCTTGCCACACAAAATATATAGAACACGCCTCATTTACGATGAATTATGCATCATTAATGTGACATAACTTCTGTTTTAGCTATCCAAAGCCATGTCAAAACATTGTAGAAATGGTTTAGGGCTAATTAGAGTAGTTCTTTGATGTGGTTTATCTTTGTTTAAAATGTTAATAGGTGGTGCAGATTGTGGAAAGAGTTACATCACAAGTGGGATTCATTCCAGTTTGAAAATGTTTAAAATATGTTTTTTTTTTTTTTCTTTTGATCAAAACTAAAGAATCATTTTTTCAATTGCAATTGTAAATGTAATCCACTTGTTACTGTTGTTGTGCAGCACAAAGCTGATTACATGTCTGGTCATGTCAAAATGGATGCCTTACCCTTGCGTCATGGCCAATCAGTTCTTTGCACTCATCACATGTATTGGAGAACAAGCTGTCGTAACAGGGGATGCAGTAGGGACTGTCATCTGACTGGATGTACTTGCGGCCGTACAGGGACTCCTTGCAGTTGTCACAGTCGAATTGGTCAGCCATTGTGATTTTCTGTATGTCTGTAACAGAAAGAAGACACTCATTTTTATAATGTTTAAAAAAATGCCAACAAAGCAAACTTAGGATAAGACATGAGGACAAAATAAAACAAAAGAGGACAATAGGGAGTAGAAGAAAAGGAGGTAGAGTCTTGAAGAATGATTAAGTCACCTTTTCCATCACAGCATTTGGCCATCAGTAAAGACTTTCACTGCCAATATTTATGTTGTAAATACTTCGGCTTGTACAAGCGATGGAGCTGAGCTTAAACAAAACAGCGCAAGTGGGAGCAAGTGGAAAAAGAGAGAGACAGAAAAATGAGTGAGAGAGAGGCAGTACAAAATGCCTATTAACTTTTATTGCAGTGTGATGAAAGTGTGGTGGATGCGGAGGGAGGGGAGGAAAGAGGGAGCTGTCACTTGCTTTCTTGCAGTAAGTAATAAAAACACCCTTCTGTCGCTGTCAACTGCTCCGAATCTGTGAACTAAAGATTAAAGCACTAATACAAGCTATGTAGTGACTAAGTGGTAATGAAGCAGCATATCTTACACAGAATCTAGTTGTGATTAAAGCATGAGCCACTAACAGATCCAGACAACATGACTCCTGAACAAGTGGCTTGCTTTCAGAGTAAAGATGCACCTACAGTATGCACATATACAAATACAGGATGTATACTGTCTGAGAACATGGTGTCTGCTGTGCAACAGGCTCCTTGATCATGATTGAGCACACAGCAAAGTGACAATAATATTGTCAGAGCATTGTGGCAACAATATCAGGTTGCCAACACATTTACAGCATGGTTGGAGAAAAGCCCAGTGATAAGTGAACCAACCCTCTGGCAGGGTGCAGTGCTGGCTATTCACTCCCACCACCCTGTAACAATAATCATCACTGATATGATAATCAATCAAACTTCACACTGGCCCTAGGCTCCCTGTCTTACAGCCATGTGCAAAAACCTCCACCAATGCAAACGCACAAGCACAATACACACAAAGCATACACACTCCCATACATAAACGGAGAGTGACACAGAAAAAAGGCACAAAGACTGATATAAGCCAAATCCCACAGGATCCATCATCAAAGAAAACGTTAGTCCCAGACGCTCAGATTTCATCTGCGAGACAAAAGCTCTTAATGAGTCGGGGTGAGAAAGTCAAGATCATATATATCACCTGCTCACAGTCCTCATATGTAACCCAGTGACAGGCTTTCTGCCAGCATAACACTGCTTCCCCAAACTGGCACTTTCACCCCCTTCAATGAACTTAAAACATCAGTTATAAAGTGTAAATGCTTGACAGACCAGTGGCCATTTGTATACATTGGCTCACATCACAAAACTGCCAGGTCTATTTAATGACTAAATGGAATGGATACATCTTAAATATCTGATGTCTCACATTATAGTATCCATCTGGAGGTTATGGCAAAGCTTCAGAATAAGCAGCTGTGGTTGGCCTGTGAAATGTACAGCAAGGGGCTGAACTTCCAAGTCAGTGTTTTAACATCAATTTCTGTACATTTAACCCACCACTCGTCAGAAAATTCAAGTGACGTTGCCATCAGCCCACATAACCATAACGTCAAAAGAAGATGCACAAAGTATGGAGCTGAAAAGGAGCACTGGGACCTCAAACCAGGAAGGGAAGGTCTGCCAGGTAAGGGAATGAGATGAAGAATGACTCAAAGCCAGAAAGCCGGTCCCATGATGTCTCATGTCAGATTTGATTTCCAAAGCAAATCAGGCAGCTTTTTTTATTGGCCTGCCTAAATTCATATGTTCTGTATCATCCACATATCAAAGTACCAAAAAGACTGGAGAAGTAGGTCACGAAACCTCATCTGACATCTTGACGAATATTCAAACAGATGTTTAAATAACCCACATCCTCGTACCTGAGATGGATGACGTGACCTCTCTACAAGTGTTTCATGGTCTTTGGAGAGAGGTGGGTTTGAGCAGGAACTAGTTTGCTAGCATTCAGGTTAGGATTAAGTAACAGAGGATTCAGTGAAGCGAAGATGGGAACATCACAATCAAATGCAAAGATTCCAAATTTTAATAGACAAATTTGTACTCCAGAAATCAGAAGAAAAACGTTGTTTAAAGTTCTGGATCTTGTAGTATTTGCTTTTCAGAGATTCACCTTAAATATCAGTGTTCGAGGAACCAATTCAGGGCCAGAAAATGAACTTCTGATGGCACATACTCTCACAAAAAGAGGCATGACGTCAGTGCATGATGGACTAAGACGTGACCCAAAAGCCACAACACAGGAGGGAAGGGGAGGGGAGGGGAGGGGAGGGGAGAGAGAGAGGAGAGGAGAGGAGAGGAGAGGAGAGGAGAGGAGAGGAGAGGAAGAGGAAGAGAAGAGAAGAGAAGAGAAGAGAAGAGAAGAGAAGAGAAGAGAAGAGAAGAGAAGAGAAGAGAAGAGAAGAGAAGAGAAGAGAAGAGAAGAGAAGAGAAGAGAAGAGAAGAGAAGAGAGAAGAGAAGAGAAGGCAGATCTGGGTCACAGTGGACTCCGGAGGCTGGTTCAACTTCTCACAGGGTTGTGTATCTACAACTGTATATGCGAGCTTCCCGGCAGAGGTCCATATCCTTCAAGTCTAGTGCCCAGTGACTAAGAACCCCACTCTGGGGTAATAATATTGCCAAATACCAGAGCTGTGACTGAGTTCAGCCCCCTGGGAAACATGTGGGCTTTTCTAGGAAGTCAGCTCTGTATCCACACAGGACAATGGTCCAGATATATTGTTGAGTTCAATTATAGTATTGTTGCACAAAATAGGGATTTTTGTTTATAGGCAACAGTGAATTCTTTTGTCTATAACGGGGGAGTTCAATTCAGAAAGAAACAAAAAGTATATTTATTGCAGCGACAGTATATTTGTCAGTTTGAATGACTCTGCAGAAATGACCCAATCTTGTTTTGTAACCCATTGATAAAAAGGTTAAGAACAGCGTTGCAAAGTATTCCCAAAATGGATGGCAATATTTACACGACTTTTCAGTGGGCGTCCATGCTGTTTAGAGGATAGCTTTTAATGTTTCGGAGAACCCTTTGCCCTGAGCTTCTAGCACCATCATCAGGACAAAACGTCAAAATCGAATGTGCTGATGTAAAAAAAAACAAAAAAAAACCCCGAATTTTTACTTTGCGGAGGATGAATCCCTTTTTAATTCTATGATTGCACCAACCACAGACCAAAACTTTGAACAGTGATATCTCATAAGGAACATGAACCCAAAGACACGGGGCTTTTCCTTGAGGGGAAACAAGATTTTTAGCTACAGCACAGAGGTCTAATAAAAAACAACACCCTCAGTATATTATTCATTCCATAGAACTCTTGCGAGGTGTGATGGACCCTGCTTGTTCTTGGGGCTGCAAAAAGGCTTTTTGGCTCCTTTACGTACTATTGGCTATAAGATAGCAGAGGAATGCCGAGGCTACGTTCGACTAGTCATCACAACCGTGCCTGATTGGCATAAGGGGGTCAAGTTCAGGGCCAACTGTGAGACACCAAAGAGCAACAGGCCGATGCAAGCCAGCAAACTGTATGCTGTTGCTGGGCAACATAGTCATGGTTGGTTACTGAAGGGCCAGCGGATACCCTGCCGGGTCCGGTCCCACAGGCAGGCCCGTTAATCCCCCAGCCCAAACTTTGCTTACGCTCCAGTTCATTCCAAATGAACAATCCGCACAGCCTGCTGGGAACAAATCTGCCAGCTCGCTCCCCTCCTCTGCTGTCCGTTAGAAGAATATGCTAGTAAAATATCTGTTTTACTAAGACTAAGGTGTTACACCAACAGATAACTGATCAGCCTGACCACAGCAAGTAGATACGGCACGATACTACTACAAACTACTGTGTCACATGGACACACATTTCTGACTACCAAAAAAGATTATTCCTGTGACAATGAAATACTTCTGCTCTCAGTTATCGGACTTCATATCTAATTAAGTCAGTTATACACTGAATATTTACTAATTCAGTTCAGCAAAACATTTCTACTTCTCAATTTAACTTCTAATGGTGATTAACGCATACAATTTGTATTTGTTATTGTTATACTGAATTCAGCAAGAGCACAAGTCAGAGTAAATGATTTTGATCCAAAAAGAAAACTGAAAAAAAATACATATGATAAAGTGAAAACAATGATGGTTTTTCAATGCTTTTGGCATATTTTAAGTTTTGTAATGTAAAGTATAGTACTACAATAAAAAGAAGCCCAATTTAGTTCATAATGTAAAAAAAAAAATCTTCATGGAAAGTCACAGTTGTGATTTGTAAAAAGTAATTTTTTTTTTTGGTCAGCTGGTGACTGCATATTGATATCGGAAAACAACTGTTAATTCTATTTTACGAAATCAACAATAAAATAAAACACACATTTTGTGGCTATGATATTGCACAGTTAATGTGGGACTGTCATATCTCAAACATAAAAAACATAAAAGAGTCTTCGTCAATGATGCATTGGCAGCTGATTGTAAAAACGGATTTGTTTATTACCAAGCAGGAAATGATACATAAGTCGTGGTGATGCTGTGGTATGAGGTGCGCAATACAATATAGTTGAGAAGAAAGCACTTCAGTACAACTGCTGCATTTGTTAGGTCTGTGTTTATAAGTCCATCGTGTGCTTTTATATCCAAGTGGATACTTCAAGAAGTGTGGATTTTACAGTGCATAGTAAGGTCTGATTTACTTTACAAAGTAGCAGCTGCAAAAAGCCACTTGATCACCTTTAACTGTCTGGATCTTTTGGCAGCAAATGGACTCACACACCACAGGAAGGAGTGTGTTGCTGTGCAGCTCGCCTACAAGTACACGGCTGTTTCCTTTTATACGGGTCCCAGAGATCGTGATGAAGGTATGGCATACAAATCTAACACACACAAAAAGAGAACGAAAATAAGCAAAGAAGGTAACATTTAGAGGAAAATGCATGCTGGGGCGGGATCTTAAACCTGCGACAAGTCTTAAATCAAATTAGAGGAAAAGTGAAACAACTGCCTTTGGTTAAACACAGACCATCACAACGCATCCTCTCTGGTGCCTGGACATCTTCCAGACACAGTAAAGCTCATTGGCTGGCTTTGGGAAGGGGAAAAAGTACAGCATGGGACAAGTAAGTATATCATTTTACGTCCTGGCCGAGCATCTCAAAAATAAAATGCAACATCAGAAACATGCTTTAGAAAAGTTCATTTGTCCCTCAGGCCAGTGGCCACATGAAAGGAGCCTGATGGAGAAGTTGTCTGATCTTATTTATTCCAGTGCCTCGTGATTACAGAAGAATTTCCATTTGATGATTAATGCAGCCATGACTTGCACAACGCTGACTTTTTTAATAGTTCAGAAGTTTACGATAATGTCAGAGGGATTACATTTTTGTTTGTCTTTGATTGGCAACTGAGTTCCGGCCCTTTAAGATAAGTTTCCAGATCCACATATTATCTGAGACGAGTCACTGCAAACTAAATCACATCATCATGACTAATTGTTTTCATAAGCAAACATTGAAAGTGGTCAGAACCATTCAGGTCGCAATGAAACAACAGCTGAGTTGGATGCTGAAATATATTTGTTATAAATGTTTAGTGCACTGTTCTTGTTGACTTTCGCGGCATCAGATAAATTATGTCCAGCAATTGAAAGGACACAATGAGGCAACCAATCTTATCACAGAAAGAGGAGGAAATTGCTCATGAAGGAGAGATAATGCTGCCATCCCATTCATAGACAGATGTGCTTGCAAGCTTACAAGTGCTGCTGCTGGAATTAAACTTTTTTTTTATTGTTTTTATTCTGATGTTAAGCAAGAATTTTGCTTCCACTTGAAAGTAAAAAAAATATCTACCACAGTACACGGCCAGCTTAGTTAAACATCAGCCTGTTTATTGTAGATGTCATGCTGATTCTATGCCAAAAAAACCAAGACCGTAATCATCCTCATAACATTTAAGTCTTTGAGCAATCTGCGGTCACCAGTTTATATGATGGGGTCGGCCACTGTTGAGATGCTATTGGTAAATAACCAGTGGCTCTACAATGCATGTTGGCATTTATCCTCTGTCTTGCATAAGAAAAAAACCACCCACAGTCTCAGTACACTAGAGGAGCGTACGGTCAGAAAGACATGCTGACAAAAGTTTCATCTCCTGAGTTTCTTTGAACAACACTAATGTATAAGTTCTGGCCGGGCGGAGGGGAGCATGATGGGGTTGGTGCAGCAGCACCTGAGACTGCTCTTCTGTGGGAGAGCCTGGGTCAGACTTGACAATAGAGTACAGGCTGCAGGACCAGACACTGGAACGCTAACCTGTTATTGTCCCTGAGCGTTTAAACACCGCCTGGTGTGGAGTGGGAGGTGACAGAGGGCTCAAATCAAAGCCAAGATCATAAACATAAAGGAGGGAAATGACTACTTGCAGCAGAAAATGTCACCGTGGCCCTTTGTAATTTGTCCCTTCTTGGCAACTTTTAATGACCATGCAAGTGAGGGGATACGACTTGATGTCTTTTAATATTAGCCTTCATTCTGTGAGGTGCACACTGCAGCATTAGAGGAAAGCTACAAGTGAACATCAGTTGGCTTGAAAGAACTAAACTTCAAACCCTTGGGAGTCATTTATTAAAAGGATTTTGATGCAGTGATTTAATTGTGTACAAAAGATAAACAAGCACAGCACGGATTGCACCGATGGTCATTTAGCTCTACTTAAACCAAATATTTGTCATAATCTGACAGCCGCTCGGTAAATTGAGACACGTACGTGCGAGCGAGGAGGACTCTACGTGCACATGGATGACAAAACTTTCTGAAGAAGACTGCAGCAGATGAAATGCAATGGTCAGATGTCATCTCTCCCCTTCCAGAAGCCTGTCTCAATCCCAATGTTCCACAATACTCCACCAACCCCAAACAATAACATTGCAATTACTTTAAATCATACAGTACCGTCCCAACCACCGTGAGGGAAAGTTTGGAGCCGAAAGGAATCAAAATTTATTTTTATGTCACTGAGCGCGGATGGCAAAAAAGACTACATTTTTGGCCTACATTTGTCTTCCTTTGAAGGAAAAAAAAAAATGCTGCCATACGTTCGTGCTTCACATCTGGTTTGCATTGGGGAAACTATGCAGTTAACTCCTGTGTGCCAGTGGAGGTTTTGGAGAGTCACTGCCTCGAGAATGCAAGAAAGGTTGTCTTTTTTTTTTCTCCCTCTTTTCTCTGTGCTGGTATTTGCCGGTAAATGTTTAGATGGCAGTAGAAAAACTGGAGCGAGAGTGAGAAAGGAGTAAAGCAAATCTTGAAAGCTAGCAGGAAAAAAGTTAGTTGATACACTTTGGAGTTAGTGAAGAGTGTGGTGAGAGGAGAGGAAGGTGAGGAAGGCAGGAGCAATGGGGTTAAAAATAATGCGTGATAAACAGCCAATATTCAACAAACGAATTAAAAGCTGAAGGCTGCAGAAACAAAGTGTACCATCAGAGAGATAAGCATATTGTATGTAGTAAAAGGATAACCAAGGAAGATTGCTGAAAGATCAAAGGGTAACAGTTAACATTGTCTGGGGCTCTCAGTGCTTCGAGATGGCTGCTGGTTTTAGAATAAATAAGTTGAACAGGGTTGTTCTAAGGCCTCTGTGTAGCTGTATGTGAGGATTAAGTATACTATTTCTCTTTGAACAAACACACACATTAATCACAGGAACCCTGTTACTCCAACATTTCCCATGGCAGATATGTGCCCAAACATGGCTATCTTTTAGTCACTGTCCTTCTATCTTCCTCCATCCTCCCTGTCATTCTCAACCTTGTGATCCACAGCACAGGGGAATCTCTTTGAAATCTGACGCCTTCACAGTTTAGTCTCAGTTTTAACACCTGCTTTGTTTTCTGCAGATTGGGCACCTGCATATTGTTTAAATAAATGTTTTTCCTTTTTAAAGCGCCCTTCTTAATGCATATCTTCAGCATGTGTAACACAGCTCCATTCAGATCTGAGCAGAATGAGTGGTGAGGTCAGGGTACTTCCACTCGCAAGCTGGGTGATTCAGTTACTGGTTTGCAAACCCCAGGAGACGATGTTGTTTTCACAAGACCAACCTTCAGAGGGGGGACGGAGAGAGCCCTTCTGATGCAATATCTTCAGTGGCAAAACTAAAATATACTGTAATTTTGTCTGTATCTTTTGCTGTCCTTTGTTTAAATGGCCAGACAGACTCAGCAGATATTTCTCAAGTCACTCCAATGAAAAAATACTTCTGAACTTTTCCTTTAAATAAAATCAACTCCTTTAAACCGTCAGAGCCTTTTCTTTACACAGGTCTTAATATGGATTTTAAAGACACTCCTATGCATTGCTATGACGTTTGTACCATGAAATCTGATCACTGAAGACTTTGCTTTGGCTTTATTGTTGGTGCTTTTGATCGAAAACTTGTCATGTCTCTTATTCTCGCCTTTTTGCTATGGCTACTGTATGTCTTTATTGTTGAACTTTGATAGCAGTGTGTTGTTCAGCTTTTGGCCTTAATAGAAGCCCAAATACTGCCTTTGCTTTGGTGCTCTGTAAATAGAAAATGGGAAACATTCACTTTCATTTTACGGTTAGACACAGATGTATACACACACACACACACACACACACACACACACATTTATACTTTGTGAGCACACTTATTGATACAAGGTCCTCACCCTTAACCATCATAAATAAAAGCCTCACCCCAACCAAAACCTAATTCTAACCTAGTGTTAACCCTCAAACTGCCCTGGAGTGCCATATATACCCATTTAAGAAAAAAGAAAAAAAAGGAAAAAAAAGAGTGAGAAAGAGTCTTTCACTAGAGGAAGATAGCATAAAAAATAAAATGTTCTGCCTCTTTAGCTTAGCTGTTTACTTTTGTACTTTAAATGCACAGTCAATTCATCCTGGATAAACCCTTTTCCAAATTCCTACGACCAAATTAACTAATTATACAGCTGTACAGTTTTTTATAATTAAAAATATGCTGATAGAGTTTATCAATAGCAATAAGCATCATGACAATAGCGAAACACCATGATATGTCCTGACCGCAGCTGTTTACACACGATCTTTGTGGCTATTACTCACACACAGTAATCAAGCAGTAATGGTTACTGCGAACCAAACGACACAAAATGGCTCCTACAGGCTCCTGGTCGTTCCCAGGTGGTCCCCTGAGTCAGCACAACTGGCCAGTTCATCAAGGCACTGGGTTAAGGTTTCATGGGCCGCACACTCAGCAATCTTAGCATATGCCACACGCAACTGTGCAGTACACACCCACAACTGCAAGCAATTATTTATAACTCATTCAGACTCGCGGCTCGTGGCTGCAGCGATGGCACCTGACCCTGAGGTTAATGCCCGGACAACAAGGTTTTTTAAAAAATCTTTTTAACTTGCATCCCAACATCCCCGGACATGAATATTCAGCATGTTGTTATAAGCAGGTGGTTGTTTCCAATCAGTGTGCAGGGGGCTATCACGGGTATTATCCATTATAAGCGGTAAGAAACAATCTACATCCTTCACAACAGCTGCATAAATTATCTTCCTCGACCGCAGCAGACCAAAATACTCACCTCTCTCCCTCTTTGACTCTGTGACCCTGAGTAGACGGGTTCATATTTAAAAAAGCATTACGTTGGCCTAAAAAATTTAAGGTGGACCTGCCAAATGTGAATTGGCTGGGATGAAAATCTTGGAAGTAATTTCCAGTATATGTAGCCATTTTTTCCCCCTTCTCAGACACATCTCCATGACGACCTGTAAACAGTGCCCTCAATCCCCAGGACCATAAACGTCCTGGCAGTGACGTGTAGCTCTCGTTTCACTCGGCACAGCGCTGACTGAGGGCACAACCCAGCGTTTTATTGGGGATGCTGTGGCAATGTGAAAATTAATGTGTTATGCCATAAAAAAATATTGAAATCCATTAGGGAATTCAGATTTCATATGAATACATCCAAAACTTTGATCATTCATGGGGATTTTAGACTTCCTGACTAACAGCAGAGTCTGTAAGGCAGATGTAGAAAAGCAGGACAAACTAAAATAAATCTGACAGTTCAATAATACAGTGCAGTTAAATGCACACTGTAAAATCCGACAGCATAAAACCAACGGTCTAAAAATAGACGTGATAATGTGGGTTGACCTCTGAAAAATCCCTGTGCACCATTTTCCTGTCATAAAAACATAAATGTCTTCTTCCTTTACTCTGGAAGTTTGGCCTGAAAACCAAATGCAGGTTCATTTCCTACTGGGCAATGACCCCTTTTCACCAGCATGGGGCTGATAACAATGAGAAGTCCAAGACAGTGTGCACACACACTGTGCTTCTTCCTGTTACCCCAAACAGAGACATCTCTGGGACTTCTCAGAGACGGTCGCACACATTTGCAAACACGCGGTCACAATGAAGAACAGGCGTATTATGTCTACATACACCGACACAGTCTCTGCACTGGGACAAAGTCTCTGAGACACAGACACACCTGCAGCCACTCGCACAAGTAATCACACACCTACAGTGTTATGCATGCACACACACACACACACACACACACACACACACACACACACACACACACACACACACACACACACACACACACACATGAACACACAAAGCTGAGGGTAGATAGAGGAATCAAACAAAAAATAAACAGCCAAACTGGGGGACAATGAGAGACTTGTGCACGGAGAGCACACACAGCGAGCAGCTGCATACACACACCCGCAGTTTGTTTAAGTCTCTTTGTGGGGACTTCCTGTTGAGTGTAATTACCTCTCATATTCATGATCCCCGGCTTTTCTGCTGATAAGATCAAACAATCTGATGTATTTAGGAAATGAGTTTCAAACAAAGTAGGAAGATCTTGGTAATAGTAATCCAAACACATTGAGAAGATTATGAATTCAAACCACTCTGATGAACTGACTACTGCCAAATCACCCTCTGCAGTCCTCATCCCTTCACTCGCAAACCAAAAGATGGACGCCCTACTTATTCAAACAGTGATGTCATCACTGGTGAGACGACCGGAGAAAGAGAAATAAACTGCAAAGGACGATAAAAATCCGTTTCCAGTCAGACTCCACTGGAGATACAATAAATTTCCCTCGATAATTCTGCATACTGATGCAAAAAAGAACCGTGTAGGAACATATCTCTCGTGACCCAATTTTCCCGATCCAGACAGAGACAACCTCCTTTTCCTCTTTGTCGGCCTCCCTGTTTGCTTTGACCTTCAGTTGGGTTACGGAGGAGCGAGTCACATGTCCATCGGATGTCCTGGCAGCACATTTTTGCTTGTTGGAAACCAAACACGCACTGATGAACTGCTATAAAATCAGGAAGTGTATTATGTGAACGGTACACTGGTGGAGGTTTGTGACCTAAAAGGTCATTTATCCCCCTTGCCATATTGCCAGGAGAATGTCTGGGCTCTGAAATGCAGCAGGCAGACCGAGTGGCTGCAATGAGCTCACTTCAAAGGTGTCCATAAATCATGCTGCCATGCAGCCAGGACTGCCTCCACCCTCGGCTCCTCACGTCCCCCAGTCCCTCACCTTCCTACCCTCTTCTCCTTTTTCTCTCCCGCCATTCAGCATAGGTTCAGACCTTGTGCCTTTGTGCTTTACTAGTTCTTACTTGTCATTTGTGTTTTGAGCTTTTGCATACAATCACAAGCATAGTTTAGGTGGGAGAATTGAATTGCGTAGCGACCAAGCAGTGAGCATGTCATGTTAAATCAATCTTAGCAGAAAAACCAGGCAGCGGTGGAGCGACAGTGGTAGATGTAAACATGTACTCACCTGAAACTGATTAGAACGTGTATCAAAAAGCAGTACTCACTTTGATGGACAATGGATTTCATTGGATTTATCTGAGGTTCATTTAAGTGGAGAAAAGCTACAAGTTCAGAAATCCTATAGCTAGTTTCTTGACTTTGCCAGAAGAGCGCTGCAATCCGTCAGGTCCTTATCTCGCTGTGTCACACACTGGGATCTCTTTATCATGCAGCCATGCAAAACACTATTCATCTTCCCCACCTAATTCATTATCAGTGATAAAATGCAAAGTGCCAGCTGCAGTTGTTAAATGGAGAAACAGCGTGAAAACAGGTGCTTTGGTAAACACTGATAGCGTGGCTGAATTATGTTGCTTCCCGAGCAGACCTGTCTATCTCTTTCTATCTATTAACCACAACTCTCACCCGACCTCGTTCTGCTTTTATCCTGCTCCTCTTTCCTATATGGAGAATTCTTGCCTTAGAGGGATTTGGGACCAGCGCTGAACACAGCACAGACACAAACAAAGTGAGAAGCTATAGCCGAAGCCACGAGGTTCTCGTCAGGGCTGTACGACCTCTTCATCAATCAAGTGAAGTGTAAATGTGTGTCACGCATGGTGTTAATTAACAGGATTTATGGCTCCGCCCTGATGATTGGACCAGCAGGATGCAGTCGTACAAGTAGATGAAGGGTAAAGGCTACATGGCACACAGTTTAAGACCCGGTGTGACCAACGATCATCATCGTGCATGACTCCTCATGTACCTCCATTCTTTATCAGCAATCATTAAACCTTAAACAGTTTCCACTCACCAGTGTTGCGAAAGCTTGCGATGGGATGAGGGATGTTTTTTTTTTTTAAGGGGGGTTGAATGCTTCCACTGTTAAGTCATGGTGCTTGTGTCATTGGCCCTCTGCTGTGCTTTGCTCACCGTCTGGCCCGCATTTTACCCATTGATCTAATTTCCATTGCCAACATTGGATGTGGTTCTGTTTGAAGCGGAATGTTTAGGCCCATTAAAGCACTGACAGAATTACAAACGTATGGTGGACTTTAGGAGGACTAAAGAAGAAAACAACTGAGTGATGTTTGCCAGACTCTTGAGGGGATTGGTGTAAACAGGACGTACAGTTCTGAGCGGCGATCAGAGGGTTGGGAAAATGTATGACCCGCTGGTGTTTACAAGCATCTTGCATCCTAGTTTTGCTCATGTTTGGCATTAAAATGTATGACATTTTTAATTCTCTCATTATCCCTAATATGTTGTACAATGAAAAGATATTCTGACCTATCGAGAATCATTTTTTGATGACATACCAGCAGCATGCCACGTCTTTGTACTGCTTGTGCTGCTCACTGGGTCAGCATTTAACAGTGTATGTCCATTTATATAGCATCTGCATGTAGATTGTTGGCAAAGATGTGCTACATTTGCACTTTGGTGCTGCTAATACGACCGAGCGCCATCTGTGTAGGTGGTTTGGCTAACTGCCTGAGACATACACAGTAGATCAACCTGCCAGTTGTAATGGGGTTCTCTATCTGTCACATAATTTCTCCATCATCACAGAGACAGTTTTATTTCTAGGTATAACGGCAGAGAACTACGCGATAACTCAGATAACCCTACACACAGCACACTATGGTTATCTGCAAGAAGTGAAACCCACACCTGACTGAGGACTCTTAACAGCCGAATGTCTATTGTTTCTTTAGTGATGTTCCAGAAGATAATAGGTTTAGATTGGCAGGAGGAAAGGCATTTCTACAGACACAGAAATATATTTCTTTAAGGCTGACGACAATGAGGTCCAGACATCTGTAATTTTCCCCAGTCAGATTAAATTAAACTGCTACAAAAGCACACCAAGTCACTATTCTTCTGCTTCACTTTGCCATCTGTGTATGTCTTGCTGTACCACGAGCTCTGCAACAGCAGCTCTTGTGTGTGTCCATCTATGTTTTTTCATCTGGGGCAGAGAGACAGAATCACAATATGGCCACAGCCTGAGGTTCTTTTCATATTTAATAAAGGGTATTGTGTTAAGTATTGTGCATTGTCATTATGCATATGTGTATTGGTAACTTTTTTGAGCTGTGGTGGCAGTTGAAGATGAAAATGGTCACACTATGAGACTGCATTTTCTTTATGAAGTATTTAATAAAAAAAATATATATATCTGAAAATGTATGCAAAATATGACAAAATTCTTTAATGTTTTTGGAATTTATTATAATTTAGGAATTCATAATTTCCCTAGAATAGAGGTTTCTACGTGTAACTTTGGGGACACATATGGGTTTCCCTCATGTGTCCTAAATGTATAGCTCTACTCGAAATACATGGGGAAAAGAAAGAAGTAACACATGAAGTATGCTCAGTCCTGCATGTGCAGACTTTTTAAGCTTTGTAAAAGACCAAAAGATAAATTGCTCTGGCAACAGTCCTGATTGTATTTCTGTATCTTGAGGGCATTTGAACTCCACGTGACTATATTAAATACCAGTGAGAGTAAAACAACACTAACAGAATCCCCTAATGCTTGATCTCTGTGAATGATTTAGTAACTGTGTTAAATGTTAATTATCTCCCTCTAAACAGAGTTATGTCCAATGACTACACACACATCCCGAGCTCAATACGATCTGCTGGTTGTGGACACACTGTCAAACAAAGCTGTACTTCATTGGAATGATCTCACTAAACCACTTTCAGGGACTTTAATTACGAAAGGTGAATGAAAAATGACGCCAGAAGCATCAGGGGAGTCACAACACGTTCCTTCTTTTGTGTACATTTGCTATAATAAGGGTAAATAGTTGTTGAAATGTCTGCGCATTAACAGAAACTTTTCTAAGATGGACTGGTGGTACACAGAGTAAACTATACACAGTCGGGAGTTGGATTTGTCTTCGATTACACCTTTCTGTGACAGCCTGCTGACAGATGCGCCTGCAGGCAATAATAGTGAGCTTGGTCCGCTCCTCTGCATCTCATCCTCTCATCTGAAGAAGCCACAAAATCCCTCCTTAGCTTTCTGTTACTCGCGCTCGTCGTACATCACCATCATCTTCTCATCGAGGAGCTGACGTCCTTTTATAGCTACACCGAGGACACTTTCTGCCATTTAAGGCTCCTCCAAGGCGCAGCATGAAGGCCGGTCAGCTTCCCATGAAGGTGAGAGAAGACAGAGAGGCAAAGGAGGCCAAGAAACATCCTGCTCACTTCCGACTCCTATCCAATGCAACTTTGACAGCTTTATAAATTAGTGCCAAAGCAGTGCCAAGTGCATTCTATGTATTTTGAAAAGGGCACCACTGGCACATAGAGTTCAATCTCGTGAGTTACATAAATCCACACCTCGGTGTATGAAGCAAGCCTGGCTTGTCTCAGCCTGTCTCCTCTGTACAAACTATTGTCTCTTTCACAGAACCGTAGAGACGAAGGTGAGAGAGTGAGACAAAGCGTTCATGTGTGTATTCCTGTAAATACGTGCGAGCAAAAGGCGCACAAGAACGATGATGGAGAGAGATGGTGCAAGACGTACTGGGTAAGGAGTCACATTCTTGATCACTTGCTAGTTCGATCATGCAGAGCAGGCATTTTTACTGTGTTTACTTTCAGAGAGGGGATTGCTCTCTCTCTCTCTCTCTCTCTCTCTTTCTCTCTCTCTCTCTCTCTCCCTCTCTCTCTCACAGCTGCACTCCAAATAAACAGTGTTGTATTTATCAGAGACAAGATAACACACTTCTCCTATGAACAAGTTACAGCTTTTCATGCAGTCCAACAAGTCGGGTCCTTGCGGTTCATTTCTGGGAGACAGTTGTGCAACACAAGAGAACGTGTGCACGTTCAAATAAAAATGTGCACATGCTAAATACCAACACCTCGACAAACACCCAAAACTCTCATGACTGCATTTCGTCTGTTGTGATGTCACAGTCGGGGCTCATTCTTTGCAGATGTGGAAGACAACCCTGTAAAGCATTTGGGAAGCAATCAACACCGAGGCAGTTGGCAGTGCAGCAAACTGAGTTACGAGCCATATAAAGACACAACTGCGCTGAGCAGCAGGGGGTTAAAGGTGGCGATACAGTAGTGGCATGGTGGAACAAACAGTGCACAAACACAGACCCGAAGGTTTAATTACCTCTGCGAGACATCTGCTATGAGAACAGAGTACTGTAGCATGTTGTTGTGGTGAAATACTTCGTTAACAACCCGCTCTCTGGGTTGCAGTGTTTGGAAAGGTGGCATTTTGAGCCTCGGGCAATGTTGCCTTGCTTGATGCCTGCTCTGTAGCACTGCTCGGTGAGGACTGCTTGCCAAAGGCTCTCAAATTATTGTCTAATTAAGGCAGTGTGGAAGAACATCCAAAGGGAAGGATGACGACATCGTTGCTTCCACAGAAACAAAACCACTTTGTCAGTTCAATGAAGGCTGATGGCAGCTATTAGATTATTGCAGACGTACTCACAGCAGCTACGTTTTATTACAAGCCAGAGACACCACAGTGGGTAGGGGTGTCAGTCAGCCTCAAACATTTGGGTATTCAATTCTTCACAAAGTCTACAATAAGTAGAGCATACAGCAATTTAAGAGTGATCTACTTGTGACAGAAGCCATGATAATTGCAGGTCAGTGGACCAGAGAGTCCCTCAATAGCGATATTATCCAGAGGGAGATCTCTTATCCCAGATATCATATGTGGTGTTACAGTATGAAGTGTAAGCCTTGGCTCTTGACGTTGTCGTCTCTCTGAGCAGAGACGTATCAGGGTGGAATAACATCTTATTACCTCCTGTTCTGGAGAAATTCTCCTCACTCCACATTCTTCTCCTCAAGTGTCTCCATTAACCATAGGTTATCCTATGATTTAGCCACAGCCCAACATACCCATTAGTCATATGAATTTATAATACACACTGCATTCGCAGTTGTATAAAAACCACTGTAATTTGTCCACAGGCTTTAAATTCTCCGTCCGCCCTTCTCCCGACTGCTTGATGTGACTTGCAACTGTTATTCCCTTGGGAGAAATGTTCCGTTTTCCCAGGATAACATCTTTCATGGGTGCTGATGTGTTGAGCAAACTGTGACATTATGCAATTCTAGAAAGATTTACACACGTTTTGGCAAAGATTCAGTCCACCCACAGCATAGGAGTTCCAGCGAAATACATGCAGCTATATCTAGGAGAAATGAGTAACCATTGCATGTTTACAAAGCATTCCTTTCATCAAATCCTTGTGAATTTATACCTGGCACACTGGTATCTCTTGGATGACCCATAACCTCCTCCCTTTCGGCAAGGGTGCAGGGAGAGAGTCACAACTGACTCACATGCTTCTTCAGCACAAGACTGAACGTGATGATGCAGCAGTGAATCGACAGGTTTCCTGCACCCAAACAACATCTGTTTCATGTGAGACTGCGAGGAGGAAATCCTGATAAGGTAGCAACAGGTTCCATTAATTCAATGTGTAATAAATATAACAGACAGATGGGGGGAAGAAAGGAGTAGACCAGGTGAAAGATGGAGTGAGCCAAAACATAGACCCATTCTTACTTAGCATATTATTAATTTGTATTAGAGTAGTAAGCGGGTAGTTACGAGGCATCTGCAATTCTCTGCTTACAATTTGGTATTTCCTCTGAAAACAGCATTTCTTTTGAGAGTAGCAGGTAAGTGCTGGTTACAGACCTGTAATTGTATCCCGAGAGGAACTTAATTACCCCATTAGCAGACTCAGTTACTTTTCGCACTCCTTCGCTGCCTATATAAAGTTTATGTTCTCTTTACATTAAAACTCACATGGATAGAATATTGTGGCAGAGAGCTCAGAGAATGAAAAGGGAGTGAGGCAAGATGACAGGATCTTGAGGGGAGCACATTACCTCCCACAGGGGCCGTGGCTCATGGGATCGAGTTTCAGACGTTTACCAACAAAGCATCCATGGAGGAAGTCCTGCGACCCTCACAATAACACCACAGCACCTGGCCAACCCCACACAGGAAGCCTGAGGTCACTTCCCCCCTTTCAGGGAATGCAGACACACTCCTGCTGCCAGCCACGTGCCCCCACATCCTACTGAGGAGGGAACTGACTACCAAGGAGAAAGACACATGTTCAAACTCAAACAGAAATATAAACATTTATATGTAGATATCTAAATCATATATTCAAAACATTTGTAGTCAAAAGCATATGAGTGTTTCCTCACTGATACAGTTCGCAGAGATACATGAGAGTTGGGTGCCAGACAGGTTCTGTTAACACGAAAGCAGAAAGGGTTTCAATTTGCCATATTTGGTCTCACATGTAACACAGATGTGATATTCTTTTTAATAGGTTGAAACAGTTAAAAGCTGGATCGGGTTGCGTTTTTTGAATTGTGGTTGGAAGGACATGAATGAGAGTCTGAAAACAAGGTATGCACCCTGATAGCTGTACTGGGGTGTTTCAACTGTCACAACAACAACAAAAACTGAACCCAAAGAGCACAAAAAGGACACACAACTCAAAAAATACACGGATACTTTCAACAATTTGTCAACATATGTCTCACAATCTGTGAAAAAACATGTAAAAGTCAAACTTATCAAATCTGACCAGTGTGAAATGCTGCTGATTGAATCTAGCCTCAGAGATGCTGTGGCATAAAGTAATCAGAAAAATCCAAGCCGTAATGATCTGAAACTCCAAAGAGGGACAGACAGCTGCCTAACATCAAAACAGAAGTACTAAATTCTGCTCCCAAACCACCTGCAAACACTTGACTGCCGATTTCTCCATCATTATCGTTGGCCCGGTTTCAAACGGTGCCAACACAAAACCAGCCACAACCAGCCCGAGTCATTTAGCTGCAGTCCCACTGCAGTTTAGAGCTGGCCAGGGTCCAACCACCACACGGGGCTAACCTTCGGAAAACACGGAGACCTCTGAAGAATGTGACCATGGTCAATGAAACAGAGAGAGGGAGAGAGGAAGAGGAAAAAAGCAAACAAACACATTAGACAGCCTGTGGGCTCTGTCAAGGCAAACTTCCCAGATGCTAAATGGGACAGAATGACTGGCTTTTGGCTGCCTGGGCATTATTGCTGCTTTTTACTGTGACAAAGAGATTGTGTAAAAATAGCCAGAGAGTGGTGAGAGCACAGCATGATTCCTCACAGAACAAAACCCTTCACAGTGTAAATTCTGTAGTAACAGACAGAAGAGAGGTGCTGGGGTGAACTGTGCTGTCATCATTTGACGACTTGTTCTCTTCAAGTTTAACTATACATTATTCAAGATTTCAGCAATTGCTAAGTCATAGAGTGAGTTTGAGAAACCGCTGAGTGTGCTAACTTTAATCATTACATTTTCAAGACAATCATTCTAAAGCAAACAAAATGAAATATTTAATTTTACTTTTGGATAAAGTGACTACATTTCCCATAAAAGGTGTTGCTCATACTGATGCCCGCAGAGAGATATCACCCATCCACAGACGTCCCTTCAGCTTCGGAGTGTTTCAGCACATTTTATCTCATTGTTTTGGTCCAGCACATAGTGTCAATATGTTGGTTGAGTCTCTCTGCACTCAACATCGCATACTCAAACTTAATTTTATCGTAATGTGCCAGCTCTGGAAAATATTGTGGCTGCACCAATATATCATTCTGATACACAGGGGGGGGGAAAGGGGTTTTGGGCTTGTTTGTATTTCTTCAAACCAATTCCAATCGTCTTGGGAGGCCATGATGCAAGTGCCCTTGCAAAATAGTGTTGCGGGGAACTTGTTTTGGAGGAACATTTGCACGTGTGGAGGCGAGCCCTGGCATTAAAACGGCTAAGTCCAAAAACCAAGGCCAAGAAGAACCAAGCAGGGCTGCCGTATTGAATGATCCAAATCTTCATCAAAACTTGTCATTCTCTGCGTCTAAATTGCTAGCTTTGAGGTTGTTGCGGATGTTTCCTGTAGTGAAGGGGATTTTTAAAACTAGGAGACGCAGATAGTGGAAGGGGAGGGGAATATTGAATGAAATAGTCGGCCAATGAAAGGTTTATACTCCCATTGTACATCCAGTGAGCCAGACTGCGCTCTCATCAACTCCGTTTCCAGCCGCAGCAGGGAGCTGTTTTCAGCAAAATACCTCATAATCAGACTGCACAAAAAGCTAAAAGTTTTCATCTTTAGTCTATTTGTGCATCTAAATACTGAGTCAGGTGTCACGTCCCTGAAAGTCCTCGACTACAGCCAAGACAAAACATGGCAGTACTGAAATGCAGGAATGGGTTTTAAAAAATAGTATCTCCAACTTCTTAAAATTTTCCCCTTTAACAAGCCCGAACACTTTCCAATAATGCCCGCTGCACCCACATGACGCAACAGGTGAAACACCAAACAGCCGTCACCGGGATGACATTACTACTATGCGGTGTGAAGTGATGATGTATGCCCAAAACAAACCCAGACACACCCTTCTCAGACGCACGCTGCCAAGTCCCACTACTTCCTTTTGCAGAAAAGACAAGTTTAGCCCAAAGGACTTTACTCTCTGAGGCCTTCACACATTGCTCAGTTGGGAGCTTCTGCGACACAACAGTTGTTCCTTAATCCTTCCTCCACACAGTTCAGTGGGTCACACAAGCTAATACAGTCTGTTCCTTCCCTCAGGGGATGTTTATTTGTTTAGTTTTTTTGCTTTGTGCATTATATTACAGAAAGACTGTGATTGCCGTGACAGAGAGAAAAGAAAAAGTCAAAAACAAAGACAGCAGAAAAACGCAGACAGAAAATGTTCAGACCCCTTCCTTTGTGTCAGGGTTTTACTTTGCAGATTCATCCCCAAGTAGAGTGTTTGACTAAGGCGTTAAGTTTTACTACAGGATGATTACATGATCATAATGCCTGCTTTAATCTTTACACTCATAATGATTACTAGACAGCTAAAGCATTAAAAGCAAATATAGTAAACTAAAAACACGCCTCTTCTGACTATACCTTGAATAGGTAGCACTTTAGTAGCGCTTAAAATGGCACTTACTTATAGCACTTTGTAGTTTGGCTTTTTTGAAGAAAATTGTACTTTCTTGATTCTTGTTGTTCTGGGTTTGTACCCTCATGGTTGAATGCACTTATTGTAAATCGCTTTGGATAAAAGCGTCAGCTAAATGAAATGTAATGTAAAAATGTAAAAATATGATAAGGTGTTAACTCATTACAGATCATGATTAATGTGCAACTAAACGTAGCACTACCAGTTCAACCACTAATAGTGATCATTAAAGTAATAATAAAACCTCAAGGAAATTATTGTTTTTTGTCAACTTTTGCCTAAAGACACACCATGCTTTATTCATTGTAGATGCATAGTTGAAGTTATTTAAAGTTGACAGCTTTCATAAATGTGATTTCTTTGATTATGTGATCAGCTGAATACCTGAGCCATTATGATGCATTTAAATAACAAGGTACTTTCCCATTAAATAAAACACTTTTCCAAGTCATTTCTTAACTCAAAACTGCATTAATTGTTTTCTATTAGGTTAACACTGCAAACGTTAAAAAAAAAAAAAAAAAAAAAAAAAAAAAAAAAAAAAGTCGAGGTAAGTATGTAAAATTAAAGTTGAGTCCTACCAGGAGCAATGTCTGAAGTCTGGAGGCACCTTTGCAACTTGTTAGTGGGAACCCACCTCCCTCTCTCTGCCGGCAGACCAGGACCGGGATCAGATCACAGATCGCTCCTACGTCGGATCAGCACCGTCGCCCGCCAGCTGCTAAACTTTTGGGGGGTTTCTTCTGACTGTAGTCAAACCTCCGCGGCGAAGAGGGATGCAGCTTGCCGGCTACTTTTGTCCTACTACTGAGGAAGTTGCTGGTGAGTCACAAGATCCCGCCCCCCCAAAAAAACATTCCTCCCTCCCTCTCTCCCTCCAGCGACTTCAAACGAGACCAGAGAGAAGTCCGGGCAGTGCAGGCTAGATTCCAGCAGGGCCCTTTGTCTCTGGTGCCGTTTACTTTCAGTCAGTTTTAATGGTTTATATGTGCCTGATAGACCAAGGCTGCCTTTCATAAGTGTTGGCCACTGGGTGAGCTTCTGTTTAATGAATTTTGTCAATCAGTAAGCCAATTAATCAATAAATCAAACACCTACAAGATAAAACCCAAAAGTTTGACAGATAAATTGAAAATATCTGCAATTGTTTTGTGGAAAAATTAGTACACAATGAATTTAAATAGTGGTTCAAATTGATCATGGATCACAATGACTTTAATTCCAATGAAGAGTTTAAGTATATGTACTTTAGTCTAAATTCTGTTTCTGAGAAGTTCATTATTTTAGGTGACACATTTAGTACATATAAGTATTTTGTAATAAATTGGTGAACGGGAACTGCAGCAAACATCCCTGCCATAAAATCAGACATGTCAACTTTACTAAAATATTACTTGCTCTTTTAAGTGACCTTTGTTTGTATGTCCAAACAGGATAAAGACCGACCCAACTGTCAAATCACACTTCCCTATTTTACAGCGCTGATCCTTTCTCCAGTCCTGCTGTTTCATTTTTGTCATGACTCAACAAGTAGGAGTGACGTTTTCCCAGGATGCAGCTGTCTACCGTTTTGTCATACTTGGATGGATCCTTACATCTGATCATTTGAGTCACTGCTGTTAATCAGTAAGTGCCCAGGGTATTAAAACATAATGGTGTTGACAGATGCACCACCCTCTATGATAGATAGCATTGTTCCTCTGCTTCTCATGACATTAAGGAGTGATATCCAGCGTAACAGTCACCAGGCACTGTCTGAGCCTGGTGTTTTCAGCCTTATCTTCTTCAATAACAAATGTTATGAGCTTTTATAAAGGCTGTACTCTTTCATGGGAAAATGTGTTGGGGTTTTCTATACAAGGAAATCACAAGAACTCAGTGTTTCACTAATAATTGAGTTCATGGATAAAAATAAAACCGTCTTCAAGACCAATTTGTCTATCATATATATACATAAGGTGGGTTTAAGCTTGAAACAAACTATACCAGGTTCCCAGTTACTGTGCAGAATGCAGTTAGAAAACATTCATAATAAACTTAATACATAAATCTAAAATATTTATTGCATGAACAGAACATTCTTTAAAAAAATCAACACAATGAAACAAATTAAAAAAAATCAACATGTATTTCAGTTGATGGTGCCAGTCCAATCTTTACACAGTTCAATGTTCTCTCTTTATTTTTTGTGAAATACCAACGGTTTATATGCATTTTAAAGGTTAGTGCACTATTTTATGTTTCTATTTTAGGATGGCCCCAATCAATGTCCATGTGAAAAGCATGATATCGCGCAGGGAAAAACGAGATGTAATAACTGCAGAGTACATTGTTTAAGACGGCTTCTCCTGGAAGGCATTCATAATGTTACACTCATTTGCGCAAATTTGAAATAGCTGCACAAACAATATAATCAGAGCTGGAAAGAGAATTTTAAACCATGGCGTTTCTCTCACTCTATGGAAATAGATAAGTTGTGGCGTGAAGAGGGCATGTGAATGTCAGATTGACGGTTTTGGAAAAGTGCAAATTTGTGGGATGAGGGGGTTTCAGATATTGTTCAACCATCTGATTAGCACTTTGGCTGGAGCATCCTGAATGACTGAATGACTTCTTCACAAGAAAAAAGTGTCCATTCACAGCTGTCTGTTAGAGGAAGGTAAAGTGGGATCCAATTGGCTATTAAAAGCAATGGTTCAACAATTTGGGAAACACACTTATTTGCTTGCTTGAGTGACATGAGAAAATCCCCACTCTCCTCTCTATCTGACAAATAGAAATAATTACCCCTTTTTGACCAAAAATAACTTGTGACCAACTTATATGACCAAGTGGCAACCGGCAGTGACGTCACCCATTGGTTTGTGAATGGCCGTTGCCTCAAGTTCGTAATTCGTTCGGTGCCATCTTGCTAGTTCTGAGCGGCTTGGAGATGGAAGTGTCCATATTTGGGCGAGTTGGGAGGGAGCGAGTAAGGGATCTGACTCGATCTGGTTGGAAACCCGGTGACACTACATCCCGTCATAATTGCATTATTTCCCCAACCTCTTACTAAACTAACAGTTTATTGTAATACATCACTATTGTTGGATTCAATTTTTTATTTTTGTGCTTTAAGTTTTACATTGTTCAGCATCTGAGTGTAAATCATGTAAATTAAACTGGGCGTGCTAAAATTAAAACCATTAAACATTATGATGTAAATCTGCTACTTTGATTTGATTAAAATGGTATATGTTTTTATGTTTGTTTTTGGAAATGCAAAAGATGATGACAAATCTCACATAAAAATATCTCAATAAATACGGTAGCCTAAATAACTGTCCAACCATGTGACTCTTGTTTTTCATGGTCCTGTGACAACTGAAAGAGTGTGATCTGTTCTGGTCTGACCCCTCGATGATTCCCCACAACCACCTAATTATAAATTCTAATTTTACACTTTGAGGCGTGGCCCTGTCATGCTTCAACAAATTAGAGGATATATGCCTGTCATATGCCTGTCATTGTGGTAGAAATGGCCTGATGACCTGATGGCCTGATGACTCCTTCACTGGTTCTTTCTTCGTAAAAAAGTTCAGAGAAGTTTTTCTTACCTTTCAATGCAACATATCTCACAAGTCAAAAGGTTAATCGGGGTTATTTGAGTCCCTACTGAAATGAATGTAAAAGTGTAAAAATGGAAACTAAAAGATTGTTGATCTGTAAAGGTTTATAAAAATGTAACTTAAAAAAGGCAGTGCAATTTAAAACAAGTTTACCTTTTGAAGCAGCACGTGATGGGTGATCATAACGTCTCAAGTGACAGTCATGCTCTGCTAAATGAAATTAAAATTAGTGCTACACTGTAAACTTAAAACCCTTTTCCAGGATTTGTGCTTTGGTAACACCTGAGTGAAATTACCTCTAATGAGCATCATGACCCTGAACACCAGACTAATGAGGCAATTACATTGTTAAATGTCCCACTTAAGTAATAAGTAAGTATGGCTTGTAACAGTATGTGTCTGATTTAATCACATACATAATAGCAAGTGGAAATTGTGGCACAGTGCTACAATGTAACAAAAACATTATGTGCTGCACAAAACCTCACATGATCGAAGATGGTATGTAGTCACGATGTATTTGTAGCTTTAGATGCTGGGGCATGTGGCATCATGTGTTGGCTCTCAAAGAGAAACTCAAATCAACGTGCCAAAATACCATCAGCTAAAAGAAGCTTTTGATGATATCTGTGATAATAGTTTTTAAAACAGAGCACTTCAAGTACACTGTGCGTCACCTAAAAGCCCATCCACTTCTCTCCACTTCACTGCTGTGATTGCTTTGAGTTTTAAACCAGTCGTGGCACAATATACACAGTCAAAATTAAAGTGGAGAAAATAAGCACCATATTGGCATTTAATTGTAGACAGTTTAGTTTTACAAGAGTTTGTGGCTGAGGGATATGATGAGAATCCCACCCAGGAGTGCACCTATATTTTACAAGGGACCGGGCATTAAGAAGAAATGTAACGATACTATGTTGCAAGGAGAAGCACTCAAAATTGAATGGCTCTTTTGTGTGTTATGTTAACATATTACATTATTATTACATTATTAGATACATAATACTAATGCGTCAATACATAGAGCGGTACTACTACTTGATATCTATGCTACTTTTAAATGGCACACGTTAGCTTGTGGTTACGACGAGGGAAGTTGTGTGCTCGGCATTCAAGTGATTAAGTCATGATAACGCCACTGCTGGGAAACGGCACTATGGGCAGCGTCTAGAAGCCACAGAGGCTAACAATTTAGTAAGCTCGCAGGTGGGTAACGTAGCCTAATGCAGGAAATGCAAAGGCGTAATGACAGAGCGAGAAGATGAGGCCGTTGGGAGCATCAACATTTTCACCAGACATATTATTAAATTATAAAGATACATAATACCTTACCATCCAACAAAAACTGAACTTTTAGGTCCTCCGCCATTTCTAGAAACGTCATCAAACACTTTAGCCAAGTTTATGAACTCTGAGTCTTCAGGAAATTTGGATGTCCAATATCTTGAATATCACAAGAGGGAGATGTTCAGATGGACTCCTCTTGGTAACACAGAAAATACAACCCCATTTGAAGGAAGTAGCAGTTAGTTTAGTCCAGTGTTTATTATAAATTTTTTGAGGATTGATGCTACACAAATTATTATTCAAGTTTTTTTTACTTTTCCCTAATCTTTTCTTTTTTTGTAAAATCTTATATCATTTTAATTGCTTGGTTGTTCAAAGGAAGCCATCTGAGAGGTTTAGAGGGGGAAACACTTGGTAGAGCAGCTAACAACACGTACACATTTGAAATGTAACAAGGGGCCAAACTAGACTTGCGAGATTGCAAGTCAAAAGCGAAACAGAAAAATGAAATAAGTAAAGCACATAGATAGCTCAAAACTTTAGAACAATACTTTCCACCAGTGTGAACGACGACTTATTCAACACGCTGACTTCTGAATCTCTCCAATGTTGCATGAATTTTAGGAGTTGCAGCTATATAATCTCACAGGAAGAACTTCTAGCTCATGCATTTTTCGACTGGGCTGGCCTGGCGGCTCGCTGCAGATGAGGACCAACCACGGTCAGGGGAGACATACCAAAGTCCTGAGCTCAGCCCAAGAGCAACAGTCTTACAATATGTCAGCAGTGTTATTTTTACAGGGTCATATTAGAAAACTGATTGGCTCTGCATCTGTCCCGCAAGGGCATTCCTCCATTGCTGACCCTGAACAAACCCACAAGCTCTTGTGCTCCTGTTCTTGCATTAGCTTGTTACAAGCCCCTGATTTCCAAAGTAGTATTTACCCCTGCCGAGGCTCACCAGGCATTTCACTTGTAATGATAAATACTCACATGAATTAAACAGCACGGAGCCCAGTAAGTCAGAACGCAGACATTTAACCCGTAAATCCAGGCTGCCGTCTGTGTTTGCCTGTTAAACACATGTTAGTGGGTGAGTGGATCAGTCAGGCCCTGGGCTGGAACCTTCACAGGAATCGGGGTCATTAGCCATCAGACTGATAAACAAGCCTGTGACATAATGTGGAAACACTGATCCCATTCATAGGTCTCATCACCCACAAAACATTCTGCATGCCGGGCAAATCTCACACATATAAAACAAATTCCTTGTGGTCGGTGGGGGGACAGCGAGCTTCCATTGGTGAAAATGTCTGTTTAGTGGAATATCACTGTCTTATACTGGCTTCTTCTCACATCCACAGAGAGTTGGGAGTCTGAGTGAGATTAGGGAACTGGTGCCGTGGCGGCTTTGTCGTTGTCTCTCCTCTCGCCAAAATATTATGTCAGGAAGTAGATAGTCTTTTCTCCCAGGGAAGAGTGGTGACCCTCATCTGCGGGGTCCTTGCAGCACTTTTGTTCACTCAAATTGGAGAGAAACAACAGTACAGTACAGGAGCCCTTCATATGTATATTTAATTTCTCTGCATGTGAGCTAAAATCTAAGTCTATACCTGTAGGATACACACAGTTAAATGTTTGAGTATAAATTACATGGTTGTTGTTAGTTTCCTGTTTGAGAGCTTGTAAATTTTTTAAGACATACTACAGAGCTCCTACATAATCTCTTTTATGTCTATTGGTCTGGACATAAATCAAAAATAGGGGTTTGGAAATCCAGCAGAAACATGCAGTAAATGTCCATGTTGGAAAAACATAAACTTGTTACCAATTAGTGTTAACTGTGCTTGCTCATGAATGTGGGCCCTCATTATACTGACCAAAATAATTTGGAGTATGAACAGTGCAGCCAAAACATATTAAGTCAGCAGTGCTATGGTGACCCTCACTTGTTTCAGTCCTTTCTTGTGCCAAACCGGGCTTGAATGCATCTTGAGAATGGCAGACACCAATTACTTCATTCTTCTAGTTGTATAAATGTGATTAATCCAATTTCCTTTTCTCAGCCTTATCATGCAACTTTTGTAGTACTGAATGCTTAGAGAACAATGAAGTACATGGCTTTGAACTTAAAAGACATGAAATTAGGTAAGCACTAATTTAAGGGAAATTGGGTGATTAAATTGTTCAAATGTTGTTGTATTTCTGTCCATGTGCTTATTTCTAAATGATTCATTAATATAATACCAGTGGTGGAAAAGATTCTTAAACAAAAGTAACAATGCAACAATAAAATACTTCATTACATGTGAATATATTGTCTTCAGAGTACAAATTAGGCAAAAGATGTAGACTATTATCAGAAAGCTTGTGTATGTTTATAATAATCAGTGTAAAAGCCACTGTGAATGTTAAATAATGATATATGCCAGTATTAGAAAAATATTACAAATGCATAAACACATTAAAATAATATTTTAACTTCTTTATATAATGTGGAATGGTACAGTCTATTTAAATGCTTTATATTTTGTAGGTTTCGTTTGTAAAATGTTAATCTACGTAGCAGGCTACAAGCCTTGACTGTCAAAATATTCTGTATGTGTAAGTATATTTTCCCTTTGCAGTTTGTTCAATAGAAGAATGAAGTAGTCTGAGGTAGAGTTATTCAAGTAAAGTACAGGTAGACTCCTATACTGTATATTTGGGAAACAAACTGCAACAATAACATTAATGCAACAGTGCCCCCTAGTGGTTTTACGCACGTTTACAGCACGCAGCATAAAGTCGTAAGCGTTTTAATTTACTAAAAACACGACTCATATTGCTTAATTTTCCCTTTTGAATGACAACAAATAAATAGAGGACATTTTATTTGGGTAAAATATTGTCCACTAGGCTCATTATCTGTTACCCTCGTGTTTTCAATGAGAGTCGAGTTGCGAATCGGCGGCAGGGAAATTAAAAAACACGTCTGAAACCGGCAGGAACCCACGTGTCCAACCAACCAGGAAAGCACCAGACCTGAAACAGCAGAGGTTTCAGTGTCTGTGCATGTTTTAAAATCTCGACGTAAATCTGTTTTGACTTTGATTTTTTTTTTTACGTTGCTACACTCGGGGACATTTTTCCAACCATGTCGTCGTTCAGGAAAGCGCTGAAATCCCGACAGAAAAACCACCACGAAAGATCTCAGGTGAGCATTTCACTGTGTTGTTGGTTAGCTCGTTAGCTGCACCCAGCCAACCAAGCCAACACGGATTGTAACCATACTAGTAAATACAAACAATGAATGTGGCCTTAATTGTATTATTCTGTTTGATCAGCCTGCTTTCAGAAAACATCTGGGCTTGCTGGAGAAGAAGAAAGACTACAAACTCCGAGCAGAGTAAGTGAAGACTGTTTAAAACGCACGTTTTATTCTTAATTAAAACCCTTAATGTCAAACGTGCTCGATGGATACATGTTTAAGTTTGTAATATTGTTTATTTCAGTGACTATCACAAGAAACAAAACACCCTCGCTGCACTGCGAAAGAAAGCTCTGGATAAGAATCCAGATGAGTTTTACTTCAAGATGGTCAACTCTCAACTGAAGGCAAGAACAACTTCATCATCAGAGCAACAAAAAGCGTCTCCTCACTTTAAAGACACAGACATCTACGGGTCCTACGTGAGCATGTTGTTTATATGTCTTGCTTTGTGATATAATGACAGGATGGAGTTCACGTAACGAAAAAAGGCCAGGAGGAGGTGGAGGTGACGGAGGAACAGAAGAAAGTGATGAGGACGCAAGATATCAAATACGTGGAGATGAAAAGGGTGGCAGAGGCTAAGGTATGTTTAATTTTAGCATAATACATCGTGCATGCTGGGAAGAAAAAAACAAAACACAACACTACAAAATCTGACTTGACAGCGATGACATAATCAATTAAATTGAGCAAACAATTGGAACAAAATAATCTTTGACCTGGCCAAAACTCACCTCACCCCCTTCAAATGAAATTCGCATCCTCACACTGTCTGATCAAATGGCATAGAGTGTACACATTTACATAATAAGCTTCATCGAGTTCATTCAAAACTTCTGCTTGTATAATGTGGTGAAACGGCGACACATTTTCCCCCCATATACTGAAATGTAATCCTGAACCATTATTTGTTCTGTTTGGCTATGTTTACTTTTCAGGACAATTTACTCAGTTTATACCACACTAAAAAAAAAACACATTGTTTCTAACATGCAGCAAATGCTCAGTGAGTTATCAAACCAGAGCATAACAACACAGCATGACTCCAAAAGCCAAGAGATCACAAGCTGAAGAAAAAAAAAATGAACATGGCTCTGACCTCAGTCTGGCAGCATCACTTTCAGTTGTATTTATGTGCGGATCATCCTCCATATTGTAAAAGTAGTTCCCCAGAGGAACGCACAGTATTTGCCAAAATATCAAGGATGCCAATTCAGACATTGTTAGTTTCCCAAGAGGCACCAGAGCTGTCGGACGGCAGTGATTGCTGATGTGCCTGTGAAATTAGAAAAGTGTTTTGTCCATTACCGAACTTCCCGCTGTAAAATGAATCCTTTCCAAATAGTCATTGAGGAAGTGTTCCTGAGATCAAGATATCTTTCATAAGAGATCTAATAACAAATTGCATATCACGCACAGCACGACAACAATAAGAATCATTCTTGTGAAACAAACCACCACACTAATTTAAAGAATCGCACATAATATTATAAATATAAGCTAGTAAAGCTTTAAAGTCTCTTAGAAAAATGAGTGTCTTGAACAACAAGCTGTGTTGCAGCCTATTGATATGAGGGATTTTATTTACAGTCTGTCGCTCCTGTGATCTGGGGAGTGAAATAAGTGTCTGCAGTAATGAGTCAAATGTAACTGTGGTAGATGTGCCCACCGGTTCAAGGGCAGTTCCTGTAATCTCCATGTTTGTAATGTGCTTTCAGAAAATTGAGAGGCTGAAAGGAGAGCTCCATCTTCTGGATGCAGAGAGCAAGCAAAAAAACAAGCACACTTTTTTTGTGGATTCCAAAGAGGAAGGTAAACATAAATGTTGAAGTGCTCGGAAAATGAACGTGCAAAGACGCTTTCCTTTTCGTTTTTGTTCTTGCAGGGTTTGGAGGTTATCTGAGCAGTTAAAACATTTTTTTAAATGTGTTTTTCCCTGTGTGTCCTCAGTGCAGACGTTTAACCTGGCAAGCCACCTCCGGACAGCTCCGGAGCTGGTGGACAGAGTGTACAACAGACCAACTCTGGAAACCCTGGAGACGAAGAGCATCCAGGGAGCTGTTCAGCCTCACATCATAAAGGTCTGTGGTGGTAATTAATGCAGATAATATACATTTTTAGTCACAACATCGTACATCTGTAATCTTTACTGACAGAATAATATTAATATAGAACAGAATACAACTGTTTTCGGCTATTATGATGTTCAACCCACTTATGATCTTTTATGTTGTTGTGCCTGTAGAAGCTGGCCAGGCAAAGGAAGCACCAGTATAGGATCCTTTCCCAGAGGATTGACAGAGAAAAGAAAATGTTTGTCATCAGCCAGAAAATTCAGACCCGCAAGGACCTACAGGTGAGGAAGAGGAGGGGTTCTTAAACACACAGTTATGTGTCAACGTGTTAGGACTTGTCTTCATTGCAGAGTTTTATGTTTTCCTCATGTTCCAGGATAAGACCAAGAAGGTGAAGGTGAAAAAGGAGACGCCCAATGCTGCAGCTATCTACAAGTTTGAGACCAAGAGGAAAAGCTGAGAAGGATGTTAGGATGTGATACATGCAAAATACTGGACTTTTACTTCAGCTTTGATCACAGCAGAGACGCAGGTTAAGAATTGTTTTTCCCTCATTATTGTTTCAGCTATGCAGTTTTGTACATATTTACTGTATCTAAAGCATTTAGTTTCTTGCCAATAAATATCAGGAAAACATGGACATTAACGACTGATTAATTTATTCTTTGACTTAAATCTATCTTTGGTTGACAACTTTTTGGAAGAGCAGTTTAAAGGGTTTCTTTGCCAGCAGGAGGAGGGAGCGATTTGTAAAGAGGTCACAGGCTGAATTTGAAGCCAGGATGTGGCATGGGCTCGTTTATTTAGCTTTTGTTCAACCACTAGGGGGCATTGGTGTTCTTTATGACACTTGGAAAATATTTCATACATAGAGCGATGAGAGAAGACTAACATGGGTCCCTGGAGTCACTTATATGACCTACCATTTAGACTAAACTGTCAAATTGTGGTTATTTAAGTTTGCGTGAGTTTTCACTGACATGAGATGTCTTTTGGTGCCTCACTAACAGGTGAGCTGCCGTGCTGGCAGTACATTTCATGCACATCTGTCAGAAAAGACAGTGGAGCTCGATTTCAAAGCTCCTTCAGAGGAAGCCAAAAAATAAGTTCTTCTGATCTGATTTTGAAGATGCAACTTTAGTTACACTCCTCATTCCAGTGAATTTATACAGCATTCAGATTTTCTTCAGCTCTGTTGTAAAATCAGGAAATATCAAATGTCCATGCCATATTAATCAATTATTTTCATTCAATTCCTGATAATTGACATGTAAACCAATGAAAATCGCTCTGTAGTTGTAAATAATATTAGCTGCTATGATCTTTTATTTAAAAAACTGAAGTTACACGTCTCTATTTTCACCACTGACCTGGTATATTGTTTGTGTAATAGCACAGCTAGGCTCTCATGGATGCTGTAGGCACAAGTTCAGCTTTGCCTTCAGAGCCTCTGAAGGACACTTTTTGTTCACGCAGCATTCGTCTCAGGATGCAGCACACCTCCAACAGACCCTTGTCATGTGTCACGTCAGGATGTAGACACAGCTGGAGCTAATAAAATGAACTATGATTTGGGGTGTCAGTTATAAGCATTGATAACAATAACACTATTGTCAATGCTCACTCATTAGCTGACTTTAATCAAAATTACCCATTATTAATTTCATTAGCTGCATCTGTGCTTACGCAACGACACCTCTGTTGAACTGCTCCCTGGAGAGACAAATTGTTAGAGCCATATCTGTTTCTATATTTTGGTCTCATTTAGGGAGTTATTTTGATGCAACGCTGCCTCAGACTTGTCACGTCCATATTTGATAGCCAAATGAATACTTAAGCTCAAGTTTACAATAAAGTGAACGGATGTTTTTACAGGAGTTATTTTGACTTGACATAATAATAATAATAAAAAAAGCACTGGTGTTGCTAATAATGTTAACAACTGCTCTATTCTATTCAGGTGTCCCATTAAGTCATGACAGTGTGACAGCGAGCCACCACAACCCAGAAAGGGAAGCAGCTAAAAGGGATTCAGCCTCTGTTAATTTTACTATTTACACCCGCACCTCTCTTCCCGTGACAGCTCAAAATGAGTTCTGTAGAAAGAGGCCTGTCATTTTCCATGTCTTCCTCACATCTAAGCAGCTCACACGGGGTTTATGGTGTTGGGCTAATTAGACATCTCGGGAGAGAGTGTGTGTTGGTGCTGATGAGTTTGTCTGAATAGAATCGTGGAGCAGAGATTAGCTCTGATGCGTCGGTGTGCTCTCACTCTACTGATCCTCCTGCAATCAGCCCTCGCTGTCCACTTCCTGTCTGGACAGTTGAAGTAGGTTGAGTCACGATTTTCAGACTCTCTGAAACCTAACGAGGCACCATATTTCGGGTAAAGCAAGCAGTCAGATTTTTAGCCCCTTTCTTGTTCTTTTTTTAAAATTATTATTTTTTTTTTTTGTATCTTTCTCTGTGGCCATGTTTGTGTATGTGGCTACCAAAGTGTAGGCTGGCTGAAGGCCCGGCGCCCAGCTGCAGATCACACTGACCCAGGCTTGATTGATCATTGTGGTGGCAGCAGCTTCATAAACAGGGCCCATCCATCAGCCTCTCCTGGGAGACTCTGGAGGGGAAGAGGGGAGGGAGGGGGGCCAGGTGGATGTGTCACCAGGCACAGTGAGAGGTGGAGGGCCTGCGTGAGAGGGACCAGAGGGCTTGGCCCAAACACTGCTGACCAGAGCAAAGGTGAGCCAACAGCTCGGGATTGGGCCAAAACAAGGAAAGAGTGATAGTTGGTGTCCACTTGGTTTAGTCGCTCTCATTTAAAACTCAATACAAAGCGTAGCAATACAAATTATTCAGTCAATAGAGATGCTGATTTAGATCTTTTTAAATACATCAATACGCATGCACGTGAAATGAAGATATACAGGATATAAAGCACGGACAGATTTCACGTCAAAGCACTACAGTGGCATTTCAATGCATGATCACTGATGTCAGAATTGTGTCGTATTCACGACACGAGTGAATGACGTCCTCATCCAGCTCTCCCTCTCTCCTTCCTCATGCCTTCCTCACACCCTCCCTGCCCTCCAGTACTGCGTCACACTGCTCAGAGAACATGCGTGTACGGGGGACCCTGGGGCCCACTGTCCATAAGCGGAGGGGGTGGAGGGGGTGGAGGTCGTGGAGGAGGGCCCGGGGGTCAAAACACTGTGTGCGCAGTTCCGGGACCCCTATCTGACTACACAACCCGCGCACAGACGAGCCACTGTTCCTCCTCAAGCCCTCCTTTCATTCCCCCGGCAACGGGACTCTAACGCCGGGATGCAGCGGCGGGGCTCAGGGGTGGGCAGCGGGTGACCTTCTGATTTTAAAGATATAGACAGGCATTCCTCTATTGTCAAAAGCCTCGTAATTCATTTGAAAACTCGCACAGGCCATCTTGCCCCCCCCGCCCCGCACCCACCCATCTCTAAAGTTAATGACCCTTGAGGTTTGTTAACGAATAGTCACTTTTGGAATGGGGGGTCGGAAGTGGAGTAGTGTGTGGTAGTCCCACAGCTGCAGGGTATGACATTGACCCTGATGTGAAGAAACTGAGAGTGAAAGTGTAACCTGGTTAAGAGGGCGTACAAAACAACAGATATTTGTTGTGTAGTTATCAGACATATCGTGGAAACAACTAATCCTTAAAAAAGTGGCACATTTTGTAATTGGTTTCTTTAATCCAAAATTGGATTTAATACCGTTCAGTATATCTTAAATAAGCTTGGATTGCACGAGGTTCTTGAATCAAGAAGTAATCCTTAACCGGGGACTTTTTTTTTTTTTTTTTTTTTTAGTTCATCCAACTTTTAAAAATATATATTTTCTCACTTACGACAAGTGTTATTGATGTATGCTTGTATTTAATTTAATTTGCTCAGGTTTTGAGATTTCAGCCAACATCCCTGAACAACAGAAATGTATCAAATTTCCTGCTGTTCTATTGATTACTTTTATTCGAAAATTAAATAGCAATTCTTCCTGGGAGACACTGTGTACAGTTCTCTACTACAGAAATATCTCGTTGAAAACTGTTCTGTGTTTTGTGGATTAACCTGAAAAACAGGGAAACTGTTTGAAAACAGTTTTGTAGCTATACAAAGTTTTACATGTCATGTTTCACGACATACAGTCGCACCAGCTGTATTGGGGTTTTGGCAGAAATCACTGAGACAGAATAACTTACTTCTTATGAACTAAGGTTTTTTTCATGGTTATATTTTCACCTTATTAGCTGAAGCACGATACAAACATCACACTATCATCTCCTCTACCCTGGTACTTGATCCTTAAAACCCACAAGTACTGCACCTCCACCCACCTCATTCACCAACACAGCTTTGCCCCTGCTCCACAGCCAGTACTGAGCCGGGGTTAAGGATGGTTAAGGACAGTACTAATCGATCCCCCCAATTACGGAGAGCTGGAGAGTGAGAGGTGGGGAGAAGAGAGAGGTAGCCTGGGGTTTGAGTGTTGGGAGGGTATCTCTGAATGTGAGGGGTGGGGAGGGATGAGAGCTAGTCTTTATATCTGCGGATCCCTCTCTCCTTTAACTTGAAGCTGGGTGTCATGGGGCTTTTGAAGTAGTGGAAAGAAGAGGAGGGACAGGAGAGGGGGAGGAAGAGGAGGGGAGGGGTGG